>NW_003852407.1:761487-763683 GCF_000181295.1 Otolemur garnettii | reverse complement strand
GGGTTGTGTACACAAACATGTACCATGTTGGAACCTTACCCTGACTTGCAAGTCAAAACAATGATTGCCCTTCTCTAAGTGGTTTAGATGGCAGTGGTTTAGACACATGGTCTAGATATGTAGTAGAAATGTTGTCTATTTAAGCAGTAGCTGATGTTCACAGCATAAAAATATGACCTTCAGTCTTAAGCCCACGAGGAAGCAAAGCTAGCATGCCCATTTTATAGATGGAGAATTGGAACATATACAGCTCGCTCAAGGTATGAAGAACGTACTGAATTGAATTAGAAATCAGGAATGTCAGCTCCCAGGTCCAATATGTAGATTATAAGCGACAATGGTAACAATAGTGATGGAGGAATACAATTAGAGGGGAAAGCAATTCACCAACTTTGGCTGTACTGACCTTATGAGTAGATTTTGCTTAGGGGTAAAAACACATAAAAACACGTGTATGTATGTTTGTGGGTGGATCCTCAGATATGCCTAGAATATGATGACCTATTACTTAATAGAAGCATACAATTCTCTCAGGTTTGGGGAGTCTTTTCTTCTGGTTTCTCCGGGTTCTTAAAGTCTGCTGGGTTCCCTGTGTCTCTGAAACCTGAGACACCTGAACCTGACCTTTCTGAAGCTTAAGGCCAAGACTGTTTAGAAGGCAAGTGAGGTTCAAGCCGAAAGGAAGGACAGTGAGGCAGAGGATATGAGCTCTCTTGTGCTGTGGAAGGTGGATCACAGCAAAGGATCACTCCAAGTAAAGATGGGGTCACTGGTGGGGATGCCCCACAGATACTGCTGTAATGTTTACTCACTTTTTGAGGGTTTCAGGGAAACTAAAGTTCAAAAGCCAAGGAGAACATCACTATTCATTTTATTCATTTTCTCAATTCATCACCATGACACAACAGTAAGATAGTTGGGGCAAGTACAGTCTTATTATCTACACTTTACACAGCTTAAAAAAGTGATCCTTTATGGTGAGGTGGCTGACCCCAAGATCACAAAATTGGTTTGGTTGCGGGACGGACTTGCAATTTCTATTTTGTGACCCCTGGTTCAGGACTGGTAATGGATTGGTCCAATGCCCAACCCTTCATAAGGGGAACAGGGGGACCACCCTTGTCTTCATTGTTTCACGTGGTCTGTGATAGACGTTACTGAGAAAGTTGAACGTCCAGGAAATGTATCAAAGTGTGACACTTCAAGGCAAAGACTGAGTCATGCTGGCTGTTGTTTCTGAGGCCAATATAACAATATTAATGCACTAATATGGTGATTATATTTCATCATAAATAGAGTTTGTGGCTCTCAAGAGAGGGCTTTGATCAGTTCTAACGGCTCAGTGATTATAATATATTTTAAACAATCTTCACTACTATTTATTAATTGTTTGGTCTTCCCTGGTCACTTCAAATCAAAAATACAAGTTATAAAAAAGAAACTATTATATAGTTACAGATTAATTAATGAAAAAGACCTCTAGAAAATCTTTAAATTATCCCAAATAAACTGCATCAATCCTACCATCAGCCTATTGGCAATGTGTTAAAATTATTGTGAAGTTCAAATCTTATGCTGATGTTTAAGTGCCTACAAAAATATCTACATCTTCCCATGTGTCCCACCCAAAGCTACCCCCAAATAAGCTATAAGACAAATATCTTGGGGCTTATGGGTCACATTTCCCTCCAAGATACCCTCCTTCAACATGTGCTAAGTCTGTTCTTCTCCCCCTCTCCCAGTAAACAGTGCACACAAATAAGAACAAAGCATTTCATTCTTTCCATGTAGAGCTATTGAATCCCAGCTATATGCTTGGTGGTTATTGCAGCATTGAAAACAGAGACAAGATGTAGAAAATACAAAAATGTCAGTGAGTAGACATGTAAACCAGCTTGTCATGGAGAAGATGAAGATGGAATGTTTTAAGTTCTTCCTCTGTCTCTCCACTCAACCTGGATTAAAGTTTTAGAATTTAAAACCCTCCAGCCCTGCCATCAAGACAGACCTGAATAGGTGAATAAACTTCAAGAGGCTATCATTTGTTAAAGTTTTATCAAAATTAAGACATATCGTGTCCATAGATGCTCTTTGATTCACCAAGAGGGGCATAGACTAGTCAAGATAGTGACTGGAACAGAGTTGGCATGGCTTGTTCTTTGTATAGGACACTGGTCTCATGGGTGTATGACAATT
>NW_003852407.1:754083-761161 GCF_000181295.1 Otolemur garnettii | reverse complement strand
GTGGTGTTGATAGGGGCTATATGAGTTTGGATGAGGGCAGAGAGGGAGAGTTTTCCATGAGTAGAATATGAACATCTGCTAATAAGTCATCATCCTTCAGTTCAAAATTCTATGAAAGCAAGTTGATGAGATGAAGGATTTTTCTGGGTTTTTTTTGCATTTTTTGGCCAGGGCTGGGTTTGAGCCCTCCACCTCCAGTATATGGGGCCGGCGCCCTACTCCTAGAGCCACAGGCACCGCCCAAAGGATTTTTCTACCCAGAGTGTTTAAAAAAAATAAGGTGTAAGGATCTGATCTAAAATTACTTTTTTGTTTGTTTGTTTTCTTCTCTCTTACTCAGGCGTCTTTCTACTTTGTCTTTGTTCCCATGAACAGAAATCGATGACTAAAGTATGGGTATTTTCTTCCTTTTTCAGATAAAAACTCATCTTTTTTTTTGTTTGTTTGTTTGAGTGATGAAGATGAGGTTCTTATAGAAACCCTAGGGATTAAAACGCATATTACAAACTTAAACTGGCTAAAATTTTCTCAGTGGATTGGGAGGCAAATACCTTCTTGTAGAATCAGACATAAAACACTAGTAAGACTTAGCGATGTTTAAAGAGATGAACTGAATCTTATCTTCTTATCTTATAAATCAATTAATGTTAATGTTAGGCAAATAAGAACTGTCTTTATGACTTAAAAAATCATGTAGGCCCACTTAGGTTATTTAAAGTGATTTTTCACAGCAGCTAAATTTAAGTTCTCAAAATAAAGAAGCTGTCAGTCACACTTCTTTATAATCAAAATTGACCATTGCCAATATTGGTTACTACATGGGTATTAAGTATTTTTGTATTAAGTACAAAAATAAAATGATTTTGAGGTTATAATCAATTTTTGGTGCATCATTTCTTTATTTCCAGGTGTCACCCATAGGAAATGATGGGTTGGCCAAAAGTTTTCAGGTTTGATGTTTCATCTAGTTCCTAACCCAACCGTATCTACATCATCTCTCCTTCAGATATCTCTATACTGTGACGCCTATGTTTTTAATTCTTAACATCAGCAACAACAACAACAAAACCATAGTTTGTTTTGAAATTTGAAACTTTTTTTGTGATGAAATTGTCAATCAGAGGCAACCACAAGAAGGTTTATTTTGTTCAGTGATTCTAGAGACAGAAAGCACTGCACACCCTACAGGGCCACATGGGAAAGACACCAGTTGGCAGGAGATAGAAGAAGGGGATGGGAGATTAGGAGTGGTGGGAATGGAGTTTGGGCCAGGGTCTTTATTGAGATATTTCTGGGAAAGGCCTTGCCTTTCTGGGAAAGGCAAGGCAGGGAAGAATGAGCAGCTTAGCGTTGGCTGGTTTGAATAATTCTGGTGGGCTCTGAGCTATGGGGTGGTCCCTAGTTTCTTGACACCCGGCCATGGGATGCAGAGAAATACTGCCTTCTGGAGCATGGGTGAGCCAGATACCAGAGGTATGACTCTCAACTGGTTGGTTTCCACATCAAAGAAATACTCTAGGCTGGGACTTTTGCTATCAATTTCCCTTAAGAATTTATTAGTTCAAGGAGGGGTAATTTCTTCCCAGACAGAAAGGCTTTTCAAGATGTCATAACCTTATAATACATAGAGAATTAAAACACATTTGTAATATAGTACTCTTTTCTAAAAAAGTTACTTATTCTTATTTCTTGCCAGAACCAATACAAATTCTCCCTAAAACATTTAAAAATTTTCAACTCAAATGTATAGCTTTAATCTGGCCACGAAGCAGCATTAAATGTAACTTGTTTTAGTTTTTACTAAAGAAATTTGATACCATTGCAATCTGTCTGTCTTCCGCCAAGGTACAGAGATGTAAAATCCAAACATTGAATGTAACGTTGTCTGGGCTCTCAAAAAACACTAGGAAATAGATGTAGCAAATTTAATAAGGAATCAGGAGAACTGTGGTCTCAGGTACCCATCCCCAGCTATTGATAAAAACTTGTAGTCAAGGAAGCTACAGTATAAAATATTCATGTTGTTAGTGGTGCTGAAGGCGACCACTGATATATCTGCAGTTGGTGGTAAAGAATTCATAACGATGCTGTGATCCTTGGCCCTTATAAACCCTGGGAGACTTCTGGATATTTTAGGCTTGCGGTTTCTTTGTCACTGTTACCATTTCTTTTAAGGAGAAATGAGCTAAGCCTTGTTATTTGACTGTGGTGTCTTTTGAAGCTTTTTCTCTCCAAATTGAAGCTAAAGGCAAAGAAATTAGGCTACCACGCAGAGGTTAGGTTGTTTCCACACCTCGTGGGCAATCCCTCCTAGAGGAAAGAGATCTCATTCCCATCAGTTTTCTCACCCCTTCTCAGGGATGAAGAAATCACGGCTCCTAATGGCTTGTTTGAAATATGTTAGGCCATGTGGGTGAGAAGCCGCACAGATGAAATGAAGGGAACGTGTTTTCATCCTTCCTTACCATTTCCTTCCACACACTGATGTGTCCTGCTGCTCCCAGGAATCTATTATTTTGTTGATGTCGCTTAGTGAAACAATTTTTACCCAGGGTAATCTAAGGATATGGAATATAGGAATCCACAAGCTCTGTAGTATTTGTAAGCCAACAAGAAAACTACAGAGGGCTGTTAATTCAATCGTGGTATAGATACCAATGACACTATTCCGATGTTTATGGCCATTTTTCAGTTTTATATCAAAGACTGGAGAATCTATTGTTTATTGCTCTGCTATTCTGGTAACTTGTCCCAGATGGCACGCTGGCACTGATCGACATTTCTTTTTTCAGTAATAAATGCCATTTAGAGGTATGTTACCAATTTATTAGGATTTAACTTTAATAACCAATTTTACCAACATTGGCCTATGATACATAAATTCTTACTTGATTCTGTAACATTCAACTCTTAGATTAAGAAAGCCTTATATTTATATAGAATGTCACAGTTTATGAAGACCATTTAGATCTATTTCCTCAAGCTGTAGAACTGTGCTTTATAGTGACAATTTCTATATTATGGGCCTTAATCTTTGGGGTTAATTCTGGGTTTTAATGGCTAACAGAAGGAATGGTTTGGATCAGCAGCTTCTCAAATTTAAATGTGTTTACTAATCCCCTGGAGATCTTTGTAAATGCAAATTCTGATTCAGTGGCCTAGGATGAGCTCTGAGAATCAGTTCCTCCTCATAGCACCAAAAACTTAAATATGTTTGTAGTCCCACAGGCAGTGTAAAAGTGTTCCCTTCTCTCTTCGTCCACACCAGCATCTGCAGTTTTGAGAGTCTGTGATATGGGCCATTCTCACTGGAGTTACATGATATCTCAGGGTGGTTTTGATTTGCATTTCTCTAATAATTAGCAACACTGAGCATTTTTTCATATGTTTGTTAGCCATCCATCAGTCTTCTTTAGAGAAGGCTCTATTCATCTCTCTTGCCCCCTGATCTAAAGGATTGTTGGCTCTTTTTATGTTTGCTGGTGGGAGTGCAAACTAATACAACCTTTTTGAAAGGCAGTATGCAGAACCCTCAAGGAACTCAAACTAGACCTCCCATTTGATCTTGTAATCCCATTACTAGGCATCTACCCTGAAGAAAAAAATCCTTTTATCACAGGAACACTTGCACTGGACTGTTTATTGCAGCTCAATTTACAATCACCAAAATGTGGAAACAGCCTAAATGCCCAGCAACCCAGGAATGGATCAACAAACTGTGGTATATGTATACCAGGGAATATTATTGAGCCACCAAAAACAATGGAGACTTTACATCTTTTGTATTAACCCTGGATGGATGTGGAACATATTCTTAGTAAAGCATCACAAGAATGGATAAACAAAAATCCTATGTACTCAATTCTGATATGAGGACTATTAAGGTCCTAGTACACAGTAGAGGGTGGGGGATGGGGAGAGTAGAGAGAGGGAAGGAGGGAGGGGAGGGGAGCAAGGGGTATGGTTCACCTTTGGGGGGCAGGACACAATTATAGGAGGGTCCTTATCTGACAAAGGCAATCAGTGTAACCTGGTTCTATGGACCTTCAATGAATCCCAACAATTAAAAAAAAAAAAAAAAAAACACTTGAATATGGGAAACCCATATAAGTACTTCTCAGGACCTGCCTTAGAAATTCATACCTTCCTTGTATCACCTTTAAAACTATCTCTAGCTTTTGCTTTTAGCCTGCCCCTTAAAATATGCACCTACCAGGTTGTCAGACCTTCCATTTCTCTAGCATAGTGTTGCCAAATTTACCAAATAAAAATAAAGGACACACAGTTGATAGACTGGGCATAACTGTGTTCCAATTAAACTTTGTTTCATGATATGGAAATTTAAGTTTTCCATAATTTTCACATCATGAAATTTTATTCTTCTTCTTAAAATTATTTTTGTCAGCTAGCCACTCTTAGCTTGTGGGTCCCACAAAAATAGGTTGATGGAGCAGATTTTGGCCCAGGAGCAATAGTTTGCTGTCTCCTACCACAGACAACTTCAAGATGACACTATTGTCCTCCTGGGCTCGCTCAGTGCAATCTGAGCAGGAGCAGGTTGAAATGAAATAGGCGCAGGAAACGTGCCTGAGACCATGGGCATTCTAAATAAAACACAAGCCTTCAAGTCAGACAGCAGCTGGAAGCAGCTACTGCAAATCCAAAGCTGAACTTGATCTCCAATTAAGACCTTGTGAATTTCTTGTGCCTTTTATCTAAATCCTGTTCTCACCATGCAACTTTTAGGCCTAATTAATACAGGCTCTCCTATCCTTGTTCTATCTCTTCTGCTAACATTTTAGAAAACTTCACTGGTGATTTCTTTTTTAAACTATCATTATCATATACGGGGTATTCGCAGAAATCCTTGTAAAGTCAAACTTGTTATTTTCTACCATTGTGCTGCCTAATAATTTGTGTTGTGTCTTCTCCAGTTTTGTCATCTTAGCTACAAAGAGATCATTACAACAAAAGGTGGAAGTGTTCAGAGTTTAGTACTATGTCATTAAGACTTAAAGACACTAATCATATAAACTTCTTTTTTTTAGATCTTGTCTGCAGTGATAGAATCAAGGGTCACTTCCCCTCTTTTTTGATAACAAATATTTAAATAAATTGCTTACAGCCTATAGAATCTTTAATCCTTTAATAATACAACCCCTATGGATACCAGAGAATATCTTTTAAAGCCTTGGTTGTAGGTTATTATTTACCTAAACTCCTATAATCTCCCCCGCCCTCCAGAGTTTCGAAAGTTGGAATGTCCACAGCTTCATTGTCACTTTCCCAAGTCTTCATGGTCATTATTAATATGGTCATGATTTTTCAATCCAATTTGTCTTAGCATTAAACAATTTACAGCCTCTGTACTAGATCTAACCATCTGCCCTTAGATATATTGGTTTGTATAAGCAAGAGACCTTTCTTACACATCTCATTGCAGATATTACAATACTTTTATCTTGCAGGAGGAAGCTGGGTTTAGCCTTTGAAAAGTAATCTCTTAAGACACTGATAATGTATTTTCAATCAGTAAAATTAGTCTTTATCACTTAAGAAATGAAATGAGTATCTATTTTATATCACAGAGGATTGAGATCTCTTGTCTCTTGTTTTAATTGGAGATTTGAAAGTATGTTTCCATCTAAATACATTAGCACTAAGTCCCCCCGCCCCCCACTCCCTGCTTCCTGTTTGAAAAGCCAATTATATGGTTTCATTGCTGATTGGCTGGAAGCCTATACAACTTCCTGGCTGCAAGCCATTAACACCCTGGCCAGGAGTGCTGACAAAAAGATGAAGAGATTTACACCCTCTGATTTCTGTATTAACAACAAGGACAAAACAGTATGTGGTCTTGTCAGTGGATAATACAATTTAAAGATATGATTTCTTTTTCCACAGGTGCATTTGTCTCTGAAAATTAGCAGTTCAGCTTGGTGTGAATAATAAACCATCTTCTCTGATGAGTTTGAATCACATTAAAAAGTCTGTTGTAGACAAGTTCGAGATGTATAAGACTATTAACGTTTCCCTGAATGATAGAACTGAAATTAGCCTATTTTTAGATCTAAGTTCTGATTGCTTAATAAAATAAGCCTGGGAAGGAATAAGCATGGGAAATGTTATGTTTCATGAAGGGAAAATGCATACATGTATATTAATGTTGAAAAACTTTTGTTATTAGCTTCAGTTATTTAATATAAAAATGTTTTTTTTTAAGCTAAAAACAACACACTGTGGTAATATGATTGCTTTTCCCAATAAATTCTTCACTGTCTTAGCAGGAAGATGTGATATGTAAAGTAAATGTGTTTGTATGTGCTATGTATATAGACAAAACTACATAAAATACAGAGGAATATATGGATATTTTTGACTATAGTTATGCATATAGAAGTGTATGTGTATATATAGGTGTGTGTACTTCTTTATAAATATCTGTATCAACACATACAAATGAATATTAATCATGCATATAAATGTATATATACACATATGTCAATATATCAGAAACAGCATATACTGAGAGGTAGAGAACTTCTATTATATGAGATCTAGAAGTAAAAAATAGAGATGAGGTAAAAAACATTAACTTCTTATATTTAACACGTATTCTTTCATAAGATGAAATGATTGGTTATGTTTGATCTCTACGGCCTCTTCCTATTTTAAAGTGATGAAACTAAGATTTGTTTAGCATCACACTCCTTTTGTGAAATGACTGCGGAATTGTGGACAGGATGATAGATGATTAGGTTACAGCTGAACAACAGAGGAAAGACTAAGATTTCAATAACCAATCAGCCAATTGCCACTGACCACACAGTGCTCCAAAGGCCCGGTTCTTGGCTGAGGAGAATTCACAGGAACTGAAGTCTTGTCCTTGTCTATGAGAAACTCAGAGGATAATTTTAGAGAGATGTGTAGATTTTGACATCAAAGCCATCACGGTAAAGGTATTGACTAATGAGGTAGAGAATTCATAATTCTCTACCTACCTTTCAGAAGCAGAAGTCACTTTAACAAACACAGACTGTACTATACATCTTGTGTGTACAATTAGTTTGCTTATAAA
>NW_003852407.1:722730-753894 GCF_000181295.1 Otolemur garnettii | reverse complement strand
AAAACAAAGAGGGTATTATTGGATGGTTTTACTATGCAAGACACCATGAATGTCCACAGAAACATAAAGCAGTATATCTATGTTTGAGGAATCTGAAATTTAATTGGATAGAAGAAGGGATGCATGGAAATGTGGTAACTACAACCAATGAATTGCCAAATGAGTGCCTATGAGAATAAATCCTCTGAGATGACAGAGAAGAAAATGGGAAATGTATATTTGATTTGGATTTAGAAGATTCATTTGTATTCTGATATTTTAGTTGTGCATTCAACAGATATTTATTGAGTGCATACTATGTACCAACCAATATGGATAGACTTTTGAACAAATCCAATGAAGACTGAGCCCTCCCAAGTTGGGAAAGAGCAAACTAATTGGACAGAAGGTTGCAGGGCAGAGAGAGGCATAGATGACGAGTTAGATGGAAAAGTGCAAAGCCATGTTTAGGAGCTGAGTGAGAAGATCAATTAGAGTAAGACATGTGATTGCGAATGCAGAATTTTAGGATGCAAGAATGGAGAGTGAATGAACTGACAGATCCAAGAGGATCCTAGTCTACGATGGTAGGGAACTTGAGAAATAGTGATGTAAATCAACTTAAAATTTGGTCAACTCTGCAAATTTACTCGTGAAAATTTACCTACCTTGCACATCTCTTGTAAGAAACCTCAGATTGATGGACTGTTGGTGTCTTAAAAGATGGTTCTAGATATAAGACACAGATGAGTAGCAAATTTCCTAAAAGAACAAACTAAAAGTACAGTAAAATGTTAATATGTGTCTTTGATGGTATTCTGATGTGAAAGTGCCTGTAAGTCACACAGAAGACTGCCTCAAATCCTCAAATACTGAGGCCAAGAAAAGAGTAAAGTACATTAAAAGAGTTCACTTAAAAGAAGACAAAATTTGATTCAAAGTGAATTCAAAAAACTTGGCTAAATTTTATATAATTCCAGCTGTTTTAAACTAGCACTTGATGTTCTCTTCCTCGAAAAGCTAAATGACTTTAAGATAACCATATTTAGACAACTTTTGAGAACCAGTGTTCTGTCTATAGACCCAAAATAAAGTAGAGTGAGTGACTCTAAATTAAGGAGAAGACTCAATAAATGACAAGATAGTGGACTTATTATCACAAGCAAAGAAATGAGCTGTCTAAATTAACTTGAGTTGGTCACTTTTTGCAATATTGGGGTTTTCATTGTCTCTTCTCTTACCATGCACCTCCAGTCTTGTTTCTGGGTTGGTCTGTGATGAGCCCTCTGGATAAACCTTGCCTGGTGAGCTCTGCGCTTTCTCCTAGACGGTTAGGTCCCTTGGGGGAGAGTCATGGGGAATGTGCAATCTGCCTTTCTATCTTCGGTGATTTTAAGTGCCCAGTGTACCTATTACATTAGTTAAATGTTTCCAGGTGAATGTAAAGACTGGCTGCATGTTAATTTGTTTAAATGTAGAACCACAAAGATATCTAATTTTATAAATGGGAAGAAACTTGATGGTCAGCATCTCTAATCCTTTCAATTTGAGCTTCAGAGATTATGGTCCAATGATTTACTTGATCTCTTACTCCTGTTTAATTTTAAATACCACATCTCTTGCTCAAGTGTCCTCTTTTTTCTTGCTGCCTTCCGTAGACCACATTGTACTCACATAACCTCCGCAAAATTGCAACCTGAATAGTTTATTTGAGGTTCATTCCTGGCCTGTCCTTTCCCTCATAAACCCCACTCAATCTTGAACAGGTCCTGTGGATTTACCTCAAAATATATCTAGACTCTCCTTTCTCCATTCCCCTTGTCACCTCCTTGCCTGTGCCATAATTCCTCTCACGCTGGCTATTGTTAATTGCCACCTGAGATTCCAGGTTCCACTTTGGCATTGCTCTCTACCCCCCCAAAACTATTTTCTAAGCAGCAGCCAGAATGATCTTCAAAATATATAAATAGGATCATGTCACTCCCTTGCTTAAAAATCTCTTAATAGTGTCTCAATGTAATTGAAATAAAACACAAACTTACTAACATGCTATATAGCATCTGAGTTATCCACCCTGCCTGTGGCCCCAGTTTAATCTATTGCTGTATTCCTCTTTGCCCATTGATCTTCAAAGCTCGTGTTCGGTCTATTGAACCATGCTTCCTTTTAATAAATGCTTCTTAATACTTTAATACTTCTTTTTAAGTTCATAGATGGTAGCATCAGGAAAGATCATAAGTAAGCTTGGAAGCAATATTGTGGCTGATCTGATTCTATCAAAACTGCGTATGTCCTAAGCCTCCTCCGAGGGAAAGATTTACTTCCTATCACATGCACTGGCTTCTGGCTCAGGCCCCCTTAGATCCAGGGGAGAAATACATCTTTGACTTCATAAATGTGCCCTTATTCCTTCTTTCTCCTGGTCCAGGTGTCATATAATCCAATTGGATGCTGGGGAAAGATCTCACAACTGAAAGATTTTCATCAAGGATAGACTGTTATCCAACTTACAGACACTCTTCTATAGCTTAATGCTTGCTGCTGTTTCACGTCTGAAAACGTGTTTGGGATAAAGGATCCTTGCAGGCTCTTGTGGCAAACTTTGAATGAGTGGGAGACACATTTCAAATTACAAACTTCAGAGTCACAGTTCACCCATCTCCCTTTGAATGGCTCATTTTATCAGGTCGGTTTGCGTCAAGCTACTGAAAGCTCAGTAATTCTTCAACAAGTTTTGATTTTTCTCAGGCTGAAAATCAGACAAGTTAAGCAGAACTATTTTGCTTTTCCAATTTCATTGTGCGAGGGCACAGCATGCAAATGCATTTGACTAGCTCCAATTTTCCCCCAGTAGGTGCTTCCAAATTAAAATTAAAATTATATAGATTTACCAGAAGTCTTTAATCTAAATTATTATTTCTGTTGGGAATTCTTGCTTTTCATTTTACAAAATGGATTTTATGGGGAGGAAAAAAGATATTAAAATTATGAGAGAAAAAAATAGACTCTTTTGATATATTTGATGTGAATCTTGGCTATTACCAAATTAACTTTAATGAATTATATAGTTCTGAAATAAAGGCTTTGAGCAGATATGACTCTCTCTGAGGCCTCCTTGTACTAGAAACTTGTTCCCCTTAGGTTTCTCCTTTCTTTAATCTCTGTCTTTTACATGTTTTGAATATGGGTCCAAGGCAGATGCTTTTGGCAGGAAAAAGGATGATTTTTATTGAGAAGAATATGGTCCTACCAAACAAATGTAAAGTAAAATATATGAGCATAGAATCTCAGCAGTGACATTTACAGCAGTATGAAGGCAAATGTCTTATCCTACTATATTTTATATAGTGCCTAGTGCGTACCCAAACAGTACTATTGGTCAGAGAAAACATATGCACATGGGTTAATATAATGGATAGTCAGGTAGAAGGTAATTTAATCCTTTGGATAACATGCTCATTAAAAGTTTGAAACAATCAGAACCCAAGAGATTTTTATTTCAATGACTTTTGAAGCTAATAGGGGAAGGTCTTGCCAAGTTTTTAGGCCTAGAGGTTTCGCTGTTATTGGGGCTTTGTAATGTCTCACTCAGAAAATATGTTGGATGTGAATTTTATACTCCTCCCTGGAATTCCAAAATCCAGAAGACTGATCACTTCCTGAACAGTAATTGCATCTTAACATAAGTATAACATGGTATAACTTGGTATATAACATGTTAATGAAAGATAGCAGAAACCTGTACTAATAATTTGTTCATTAACACAGAGATTACTAAATTACAAAGCATTTATTGTGTGCTACTCTGTGTTGCTAAGGAGTGATAGCAAAGTATAGGAGTCATAGATTACAACCTCATGGAGCTTATTTTACTACCATAGTCAAAACATGTTGGTTTTATAATAAAAAGAAAGCAATACCATACTCGTATAACAGAGTATAAGCAGTTTTAGAGACCTTTCATTTTCTCCTATCACACAGGATGGGTAATAGATGGATGATCGGGAAATTTCCATTCAGTAATGTAATTGGCAAGTGAGCCCGGATAAAGTTGCAAAGGGGTGGTGACACTGACATGGTGAAAAGCAGAATATCATACTAACTTTAAGGGTTTGCTTTTGTGTTATGTGGCTGATTTGCCTGTCTTGAATTATGTACACTCCTCGGTAGGCCCAGCAGATATCAGCTGCCTTCATAATCAACTTTCATGAGAGTCATGACCATTTGTTAGCCATGCATCATGAGAGTTAAGCTTGATGGAGGGGCTGTGCATGAACTCTGTAAAATCATTCATTGCTATTGATTATAAACCAATCTTAGGTTTTTATAAAAAGAATTCTGTCTGTAGAGAATGAAAATAAACATATTGTCGAAGCCCGTGGAGGTAAACATCTCTTCATGAAATCAATACACTCATGAAGAGTTACTTGCAATTTGTACTAAATATAATGCCCTGAACAGGGTGTTGGAAACGTTATGAAAGTTTCCTTTTATATTTTTAAAGATAGGGTCTTTTTTAGGAAAAAATCAAATCATTTTCTCTCACTTTAAAAATGTTAATGATATAATTGTCTATGGTTGTATAGAATGTTACAAGAAATGGTTTTGCCATAATTTGCTTAACCAATTACCAATGGTACAGTTGGCCCATTTTCTATTTTTCACTACTTTAAATAATGTACCATCTGTCATTTATATATTTAATGGCTTTTTTTTCCTTCACATATTTTTGCATAGATTCCCAGAAATATAATTATTGGGATAAATTGTTATGATGCACATAGCCTAATCCTCTTTCAGAAGTGGTAGTATCAATGTGATGCATACTTTCTAAAACACTGTTAATGATCATCTTAAAAGGTTTGCAACATTGATAGGCTAAAGTGCTATATCATTTTTGTTTATACGATCAGTTTTTGATCAGTAATGAACATTTTTATACATTAGAAGTCTTATTTCTTTAAAGAAGTCCTATAGAATATCTTATGGTAAAGTAAATAAGCACATGAAGAACTCCTGATCAATCTATGTGACTGAGTTTGTATTTGGCTTAATGCAAACCCACAGGTAAAAACCTATGTCAGTCATCAAAGATAGGACAGCCCAGCCGAGAAGAAGGTAGTTGCCACTGTACCTGGTTTGCTTTTGTGTTATGTGGCTGATTTGCCTGTCTTGAATTATGTACACTCCCCAGTAGGCCCAGCAAATATCCTAGGAAGGATTCCATTCTATCTTCTATGGAGGGTAATAGATTATAAGAGGGATCTAAACCTGGGAAGATAATACCAGGTGAGTTTGAGGAAGAGATGAGATGCGAGAGCTCTCTTCATTATTTAAGCTGAGAATAGATTTTATAAGGCAGCTCAGATGAAAAAAAGGAAGTTGTTAAAATGTTACCTTGAACAGTGCTTCCCAAAACTGCTTCTGTTGACCCTGAAATTAATCAAGGGCATGGATGGGCCAAACCCATTCTGGCTTTTCTGATTGTTGATAGTAAAGACAAGAGGAGCAGGGCTGTTAAGCACATAGGTGTAATTCATATCATATGTGATTCATGCATCATTTATATACATGTCCTTCATATCATCTGATGACCATGTCCAGGGGAAAATGGGAGTGGGGCCTGAAGTCCAGCTGTGGATTTGCAGTCTGATCCTATGCACTGCCTTTAGGAAAACTCATCCCTCAGAGATGGCACCTTTTCCTATTTCCTGTGATGGCACAGTGCAGGGCAGTAGGCGTCCTGAGAATGGAACCAAGGAGGATGATTTGGGAGAATTTGGAATTACTCCATGGATTTGAAGGCCAGAAAGGAAAGAATCTAGTGGGCTACCAGGTCTGATGATGACAGGCCAGTATTCCAACTGGTTCTTCATTATTGAGAATTAGGAGTTTCAAATGACCATGATTAGGTACTGGGTCTCATGTACAGTCAGTCCTTTCTTCTTTCAAGGATCCAGGACAGCACCAGTCCTTTGGAGTATGTTTTATTAGATAAAACCTAAAGATGATTCTATGATAGACTTACTTGATAACATTTCTTGTACATATTTTGGCCTAGGAGATGAGTTCAGTGTGTGCTGAACTGAATTTGCAGAGCTGGACAAACTGTGTAATTTGCCTGTAATACCGTCCTTTCCCTTTTGCAATTCTTTTATTGCATCCTGCTGAGTTTCTGATAATTGGCCACATGGATATTTCTTATAGGATCCCATTAGAGTGAGGGGGTGAGTATGGCTGGCACCCCCAGGCACACTCACTAGACTTGCAATGTCTACAATCCAGCAATTGCTTTTAGCCAACCACCTCAGAGCCTGTGTTTTTGCCTATGAAAATGAAGCAAAAAAAAAAAAAAAAAAGAAAGGATGGGGGTGGGGAATAAAGGGAAATGAAAATACGTGGAGAGACGTGGGCTATACCGGCAGAAAGGAGCTTCTGACAAATTTCAGGAATACTCTTTCTTGGTCTTCTGGCTTTTTTAAAACAGGCTAAATCTAGAGAACTTCTCTTTGCATAGCCTCTATTCTCTGCCCTTCAGCTAATTTGAGCATTAAAAAAGGGGCACAGGAGTTCTGACTTTGAAGGGATGTAACCTTCAGGCTTTAATTTGGTGCAAACAAAGCATTTGGAGCAGCTCTCCGGTGGCTGGGAGAGCATTACCACACTGCTGAATATTTAAAAGCAAGGCATGTTTCCAGTCCCAAGGTCTGTCCCCCAATTGATAAGTCTCTTTTTATTAAATGAACTTTAATTACTTAATAATTAGACCTTCCACAGGAGAAGATGCGGATCCTGATAATCTGCCAACAAGGCTAGGGGGCAAGTGGGAAGAATGTGCCATTTTCAGATTAGAATTTGAAAGAAGGAACAGGCCCATTCTGCATGTGTGGGTGGAGGAGAGGCCTCCCGGGAGGCCTCCAGTCTTGGCATAAACCTGGACTGAAAAAAAATTTTTTTTCTACTTTTTCTTAAAAACGAGAATAGTTTAAAGTGAAAGGAATGGGAATTTGTGTCTAAGCCAGTCCAACTTTCAGACTGTCCAGACCCTATGGAAGGATTTCTCTTAGTTATGTGGTGTGCCTATGCTCAGGCAGAAGGGTAGGGAGAGACTATTGTTCGCTTTATTTCAATTCTGAGAGCCTAACACTTCGGAGGTCCCTACAGATTTAGCAGCTTTCCATTCATTGCCATGGTGATTTTTTACCTCATTTTTTTTTAACATCACAAAGAAAAAGCCCAACTGCAAAATGTTTGCTGCTTTTGCTCTTAACATTTCTACTGCTTGGTGACAGCAAATATTTAGCTTGTGCCCAGCATCTGAGGAAATATGCATTGCTCCCAGGAGAGTGATGATGGCGCCCTTACTCTGACAGTGCCAGCGAGTAGGGGCGGACCCTGTCCTCTCTGATCACGATGTTCCTGGGGACAGTGATTTCAGGGCAGGATGGGGAAATCCCATTCAAAATATCTGCTGATTGATAATTTAAACTTAGGGGGCTTAGACAAAATTTTCATGGGCACACCCCAGTCTCTTTTCAAATAAATTCTCCGTGGGTTGACCTGATATATGTCTATTAACTTAAGTTCTTTTCACTGTCCTGAATAAGTCACCTCTTTGTCCTTCTAACACTTCATGTCTCTCTAAGGATCTCCATCCTTCTAAGACTTCCCAATGTTTAGGACCTGGGCTGTTTGCCTAAACTGAGTGTCTTAACAATTATATATATGTTTTCATTCAACAAATATTTGATGGTTCAATATTTGCCATGCCCCATGGTAAGTGCTTATACCGTGTTTCCCCGAAAATAAGACCTACCCCCAAAATAAGCCCTAGCAGGATTTCTATGCATTTGTTAAATATAAGGCCTACCCTGATAATAAGACCTAGTGATGGGCTTGGCTATGCAGTGTATCTGTATGATATGCTACATAGCCATGCCATGCATTTTGGTGCTGAATATAAGACACCCCCTGAAAATAGGCCCTAGTGTGTCTTCTTGAGAAAAAATAAATATAAGACAGTGTCTTATTTTCGGGGAAACATGGTAATAGCAAGGGAAACAGACCTAGGCCCTGCTTTTGTGGAATTTACAAGTTAGCCAGAAAGATAACTATTAAATAAACCCCACAGTTAATTCATTACTGAATTGAAATAAGTGCTACCAAGGAGTCCTGTAGGGAGAACTGGCTCTGTCTGTGCTCAGGAGAGGCCACCATGAGGACATGAGAATTCTCATACTGCCTGGGTATGTTAAATCCTGACTATTCAAATACTGTGCAACTGAAGAGTGATAAGGAACAAAACCTTTCTCTTCTTTCCATGGGTAGTTGGTAAGTATTCTTGAAAATAATTGAGGTTATGGATGTTTCATAGGCTTTTCGAAACATTTAACAAAATAACATATATAAATAGATATTTGATGAATCTCTTTAGTGTTAAAGTTAGTATTAGAGAATAATTTAAAGATCTTTTACAAGTATCAAAATAAACAGGACAAAACCCATTTCTCCTCGATGTTCTCCTGGTGGCTATCCATCTCCTGCTAATAGCACTTAATGTTCACTATACAACTATAATTAGGATTGTTGACATCGATGAAATTTCTGATGCTGAAGCCTAGGTGCTTTTATAGTGTGTTAATCATGTATAAAATTTGAATTAAACGTGTCTTTATCATTTTGAAGGCAGAGCTCCCACACGTGTCTAACTTTTCTGTAAGTAAAACAAAATGATCTTTCCTTTTTTAGTTCCTCACTAATAGATTCTGATTTTTATTAAGACAGGGATGTACAGATAATATATAAATGCATAAGTTGGCTGGAGTCGGGGGGGTACCCTTCCAAGGCCACAGTTGTTTCTAGATTTAAAGCTGTTATTGCATCTCTGGCTAGGCTAGTAATTCAGTTAACAAAAGATCTGAAAAGGGACACAAGAACATAGAGTAGAATGAGAAAATATGAGTGGAAGAGAACAGATCTGGGCATGTCTCCTTACACCCCATTAAACCAGTCCCCCATTCTTGGAAATAGGTTAATCTGATGGAGAATATTTATCTTATCTTTTAAGAAGTGGAGGGCTCAGCTTCTACTTGCTTTGAGTGACAAGCATTTTTGCCAGTAATCATGCAGGTTCTTCTTGAGCTATCAAGGCATCTAGGACCTGGTGGTTTTCAGATATAACAGAGGCTAGGCCTTTGGCTTCTTCCTGATCTGGAAAAGCAGCAGGAGGTCTACTCCAGAAGGGGTTTAGCTTAGGCAGAGTCCTGGAAAAACTGCTTTTCTCTTGTCTTGTTTGCATTCAGAAAGTCTGCTTAGGCCTGGAAAATGGGAGTCATTATCAATGTCTGAGTGGGAGAAGCCCTGTGTCAAAACATAGGGTTTGATTGTAATATTGCCCTAGAATGTCCCCCAGAAAAGATCAGCATCATTCAAGATTTTAATGCAGGGGGAAAAATTTCTTATTTTGGGATGAAATTTTCTGAGCACCTTTAACCTGGAAGCCCCATTGTAGTAGATAAATACACATGGGCAAAATTCCTTTGTCCAGCACTTGAAGTTTTATGATAATACCAATTCCTCCCAAACAGAGAGGTTCCTTCCCTAGACAGGTTATCAGTAAAGAGACACAGTAAGTCAGTCACAGCAAGAGGATCTTATTACTTGGCTGAAGTAAAGATCATGCTGGGAATAATTCCCAAAGCTGTATGTCATTAAACAAAGTGGTTGGGCTGGTTTTCTAGTCAGAAGGCAATGAGGAGTGATCTGATAGAATATGGTGATGGGGTGATGCCAGGAAGCATGGTCTCACTGGATCCTGCCACATGGTGACACCAGGGCTTGATCTGTTTGGATCCTGGATCCTGCCATGTGGTGTCCATTTCTTAATTCAATCCTTGCTCCTTGGTCCAGTCCGAGCACTCAGGTTCCACCTGTGGTTGCACTCTTGGTCCATCTGGGCATGCTCAGGTTGCCACCTTCAATCTGGGAGTTCATGACAACTGAAAAACAACTCACAGCTTTGTTACATAAAAGTTGAGCCAGAGCCCGGTGCAGTGACTCATGCCTGTAATCCCAGCACTTGGGAGGCTGAGGCAGGTAGATCGCATGAGCTTACAAGTTTGAGACCAACCTGAACTAGAGTGAGACCCTCTCTCTAAAAAAAAAAATAGCCAAGTGCTGTGGTGGGCACCTCTAGTCCCAGCTACCTGGGAGACTGAGGCAAGAGAATGACTTCAACTCAAGAGTTTGAAGTTGCTGTGAGCTGAAATGCCATAGCACTCTACCAAGGGAGACAAAGTGAGACTCTGTCTCAAAAAAAAAAAAAAAAAAAAAAAAAGTTGAGTAGATTGGTCTAGTGTTGTTAGACTATCAGAAATTTGGGGAACCTGAGATTTTCCTGAGTGAAACAAAACCTTTGGCGATTTAGGAGCTGTAATGGACTTGAGTAAAGAAAGTAGTGAGATCGTTTCTGCTGTGATTGTGATAGATCGGGGGGATCTAACAAGTCTGCACCAGGCCTTTCCCTGAACAGGCTCTTGTTGAGAAGGTAGCTATTTTTCACAAGGATCTGGCTAAACTTATATTCATATCTCTCTAAGAGTGAATTTCAGGAATCATTTGTATTACATTTTAGAGCATCAAATGCCTCTTCTGAAAATACTGTATTTCATATTTATGAGTTACAGTGAGTTTAATGTTCATTACTATACCCTCATGTGCATGTCTTAAAAATATAGTACGAAGCTGATAGCCTATAACTACTACTTCTTTTAAAATGGTTGCTGGTTTGTTCTACCACCATGAGCTGTAAGTACTAAAATTTAGCATGATGTTGGGAGCATTAGTTCAAACCACATAGAGCCTTGTAAACTTAGAATTGCTTTTTGATGAGTAACATCTCCTTTTTGGAGACAAAAAGGCCACAAGTCATGTTTATAATTTTCTACTGTGACAAATAATCAAGTATTTGATTTTTTCAAGTAAAATTTCCAAATGTTGCTTAGTGACTTTTAAAGAGGATGCAGTTCTGACCCTGTTAGTAAGATCTGAACTTGCCAAAGTGTGCACACTGAGTCAGCATGCTGAATAGCGGCCAGTTCCGTCAGAGCTGATTGTATTCATGTATAGTCTCGTGCCTCACATATGATTCTTCCAAGTAGATGAAGTTTACATAGGAAAAGAATTGTTGGATATCAGTTTTAATTACTCTTTCATTTTATATTTTTTTCCATGTTCTAGAACTTACTAGCAAGTGCATTTTTTAATACTACATACATTTAGATGTCAAGTAGATATTTTAAATTTAACCAATGTGTATAACTTATATTGAATGATAAATTAGAATAAAATTTTTCAGATGTTTTGTTGATTTATCAAAATATTTTATTCTTTTCTACATATACAAAGCATATAACTTGTATGTTCAGGAAAGTTATTCCTGACTATATTTCTTTAAGTACAAAATAAAATAATAGGGATGAAGATCAAGAAGAAAACTATTAAATAAAAAAGGAAGAGATTTGTTTGAAATCTGTTGCCCCACATAAGCTTCACATCTATCCCTACTTATTACAGTTCTGTTTTGTGTGGGATAACTTCTCTGTTTAAGCATGTGTTTTAAACCCATATCTAAACCAATCACTAGTAGATTGATGTACTTTTTCTTCTTCTTTTGAATAGACTCAAAATTATACACTACAAACATCCTGGAAATTGGACTCTAGGAAATGAGCCAGGGCACAAGTTAACTGATTCCTTTTGTTCTTCACCCAGTGGTAGATCCAGCACAATTACAGATTAGTTCTGATAACCAAAGAAGGATGGGATTAGGCAAGTGGCTGGCGCCCCCTATAGATACATTTGTGGTGGTGATCCAGGGAACTTCATAACATCCAGATTCCGTAGGCTTAATTTAGGAGTCAGACAGTTCATGAATTAATATTTGCATCAATATTAAGGCTTTTAGATGAGCTAGCTTCCATCATTCTTACCAAAGAACAACTTTAATATTGCATCTCTAGGATTGCAGGCCTGTTTAGATGGGAATCGCTACAAGTAGTATCTTTTAACAACCTTGCACCTGTGCAACTTCCTATTTCATGGATTCAATTATTTTGCGGTTCAAAAACTAATCTCTCAAATGTACATAAGATTGCACCTTCACTTAGGGAAGGAGGCTTCTGAATTGCCTTTCTTATTTTCTCTCATATTAACTTATGATATTTGGCCCGGGCTATTTTGCCTTTGCCGTGTTGGCCAGCACTTTTATCAGATTGTCGGGAAAATTAGGATTATAAAAATCAATAGACCCAAATTAAAACTAAAAGTAATTAAGGCTGAAAATAGTAAAATTTTCATTTTTGCTAAATATTGAATTTTGCTAACTAAAATTTTAATTTTGGCTGAATGCCAAAACTTCTTGGCAGAATTTAACCCTGGGCCTTGGAGATATTGACTTAATTGAGATAAAGCAACAAAATGAAAATCTTAGTAACGTAAAATATTATTAAGACTTAACATGAACTCCAAACTGATGTGTCAAATTTTACTGTGAAATGTACACACAATAATAGCAATTCCAGGATGATTAAAATGCAAATACAAATATCAGAATATTACTGTGATGAACAGAGAAAATGCCTACAGAATTAGAATTGTTTAGTTGAATTAACTCTAGAAAATAAAATTGTCATTGATCTACCCATGACGACATGATTCACGCAAATATGTTTGTTTGCAATTGTTAAAAAAATATTCCCATGGTCAAAGGGCTAGAATCAGAAATATCCACCTTTTTATTAGTAGGAGTTCAAGAGGGCAGGCTCAAAATACCTTCTGCCCCTTTTGTGTACAATAGTATGATAGAGAAACCTTCTCTCTCATCATCCTTATACTCATTAGTGGCTAGTTTTATTGTATTTTTCTTTTTTCCCTGTGTTTGTTAATCACTCACATGAGTATACCATTTTCAAGTTATTTCATGTGAATTAATTATTATCCCACTTTATAGCCCAAAGAAATAAAACAAGTTACCAAAGGACTCAGACAACCAGACCACAAGCACAGCTATTCTAATGCCAACTTTAGGACTTTTTCACTATGCTGCAGCTATGCCTGGTAAAAACTAAGAAACACGTACTTTCAGTGATTCTCAACCTTCCTATGCCATGGCCCTTTCATACAGTTCATGACCCACAGGTTGAGAACCGCTGTGTAAGCAGTCTTTCCATAAAAGATTGTTCTTTCCTATAATTGGCAGTTGATATCACCTATCTGTCTTGAAACCGATGTAGTTATGCCCTGTGGACTTCCATGACTTCATAATCCTTTGTCCAAAGTTGGTCACAGGAATTCCATCCACAGTACCAGGAGCCAAAGGAACAAGTTCTCATCGTCAGGATTGCTTCCTAAAAAGTGTCTGAACTCAAGTGGAGAATTTCACTTGTTTGAGCCTCAGTTTCCTCATTTGTAAAATTAGGATGATCATAGCTGTCCTGCTTCATTTTCTGGATTATTTTATTAACCAGTAATAAATAAGCTTCTAGAGATGAACAGCAAGATCTTCATTGTTTTTAGCCACAGAAGCTACTGTCGTCACAGATAATGTGATAAAGAGTAGAGAGCAAATGAGATGGGATTTGAGAAGATACCTTGTAGATTATAATTTGCATAGAGAATAGGTTACTCTTATTGGGGATTATCCCGCCCCATCTAAAGACTTATCCTCCCCTGCTTTATTTTTCCTCTAGGACCACTGAGGTTTCTTTCCCAGACAGAATCTGTCACAGCCTTCATGGGAGACACAGTGCTTCTCAAGTGCGAGGTCATTGGGGAGCCCATGCCAACGATACATTGGCAGAAGAACCAACAAGACCTGACCCCAACCCCCGGCGACTCCCGAGTGGTGGTCTTGCCCTCTGGAGCACTGCAGATCAGCCGCCTTCAGCCAGGGGACACTGGAATTTATCGCTGCTTAGCTCGGAATCCAGCCAGCTCAAGAACAGGAAATGAAGCAGAAGTCAGGATTTTATCAGGTATTGTGGTCTTCTTAATTCTCTTCAGAATAATTTTCTCTGGCATAGTTTAAATAATATTTTTTCATTAACATTTCTCATTGTTTTAAATTATGTATCATTCATTGGGTTTTGTTTTCTATTATTTCTCCCTTCCTCGCCTAAAGGCATCAGATAGGGGTGCGCCAAAACTGTTCTTATTTTGCCATGCCTTGTTGTTGAAGTTTCTGTAGGAACAGGTAGTTCTCCTTAAGTTTGGACTCATTGATTCATGCACTCATTTGTAACATTTAACGAGTACCTCTTTGTGCAAGGCCCATCGCTAAGCATTTCTTAGGCATTATTTCATTTTTTTCTGATAATAGTCTAAGAAGTAGTTATTATTATGCCCATTTTTAGGGAATGAAGGTAAGGATTAGCAACATTAAGCGCCTTCCCATCCAGGAGCAGTGGTGGCTCGTGCCTGTTAAGTCCAGCAATTTGGGAGGCTGAAGTAGGAGGGGAACTTGAGTTTAGGAGTTTGAGGCTGTAGTGAGCTATGATTGCACCACATACCACTCTAGCCTGGATGGTAGAGTGGGAGCATGTCTAAAATAAACAAAACCCAAAGAACAAGAAACCTTTCCTTAGTATTGAACTTCAGAATCACGGTAAGTATTAGGGAGCCGGTAAGGACTAAGACTGACACAGAACCTGGCCTATTAGTACTGTGGGTGAAACAGACATGTAAGTAATTACAATAAATTTTCATTAATATCATGAAAAGGAAAGTCATTTCTCTTCATCTCTCATCGTCCTTTTCATTTCTCTTCATCTCTCATCGTCCTTCTCTTTGGCAAATCTCTCGAACTCTGATATTACTTTTCTTTCCCAAAGAGAAGTTGGATTGGATGGATGTTCCCTGAGATCTCTTTTCTTCCAATAACTGCCATGATTGTGTATCTATGTGATATCTACATTCTCATTTAGTTTTACTTGTAAGACTTACTTAGACTCACTTGTGAGAATCACAAAAAAAGACATCCACATTAATAATTAGGATTGGATGCTCATCAGGAACTCTGTGCTTTTACTTGTGATTGTCACAAGTGCTTCAGATCTGCAGACAGTAACATTCCGAAATCATTCTAAAAGCAAACTGACAATTTGGCTGAAAGTTTGTAGGTGCTTTAATAAAGACATTCTAACATCCCCAACTCTTTTGTATAGTCTCTCTTTCATTATTCACAGGAGTACAGATTAAATGTGTCAATAACCATCAACAACAGTGGAAGATTTCATCCACCAGGCAACAACAAAGAGAGAGGTAGAATTTATCCCAAACACATACATACACATGCATACAACGTTACATATTTATGTTCACATATCATTCATGATGCCTCTGTTGAGTATATCACATAGGAAGCCAAGATGAGCCATACAAAAAATTGATAAGAATATGTTTGATTGTCTTAATATGAATTGAAAGGTTTTCCAGTAGTTATTTAGAAACCAAGCTGGACTGATCAAGTATCAAATTTGAAATGGAAAGTTTTGAAAGATATAGAGGCATAATCATAAAATTAAGATGTACCTTTATTTGTTCACATTGTAAAACATCTTTGCACTGTAATCCATGGAGATTTATTTAAAACCAAATTCCGTATAGTTAATTTGGCTAAAATTAAGAACATGTTCATGTACCTTGGAGATGTGTGGCCATTATTACCTGAATGGAAACCATTTTACAAAAACATTACATGTATTGAGAATGCTTATCTGAATTCTATGAATTCAAATGTAAACTTCAAACAGGAATGATGAACTGAGGTCACACACACACACTTGATCACAATTGACTAAACCTGTCTCATAGTCTACTGACTATGTAGGGAAGGAAGATATCTTTGACTCATGTGTCTCGAAGTTTATAAGTTGGTTTATAGGTCAAATACCCAGGTCTACATTAAGTAAAAGATTGAGTGAGAATAAATGAATGAATGGCCAGTCCCAGCTTCTTTTAGTTGCCACTTGTCACTCTCTCATTTCTTAGATCATTCTGACCTTTTCTTAATCAATTTCTACTTTCTATAAGTACCAATTTGGGGGAGGAATAAATTCCATGCATATATTGCCCACTCACTATTGTAACTCTTATTTAATTGGGAAAGATAGAATCAATTAAAATAGAAAATCATCATGTTCATAATATGATTTAGGAACATAAGAAGTGGTATCAGAATGGTTGGAACTTTTGAAACAATATATTTTTCCTTGGTCACTAAACCACTATGTTGACCAAAGTTATTTATTTTTTTAGTTTGAAAAATAAATGCTAACGTGAACTTTTTCTAACACCTGTTTTGATCATAATCCATCAAGAGAATGTTTGACTTCCTATGTATGTGTTTGTAGTTATTTAGTTTTAAATAATATTTAATGTACTTATACAAGCCTATGTGAAACGTATTTCAAGTTATCCCTTTTACATATCAGGCACCTAATGTCTGATTAGATATACACAATTCATATTTTAGCAATCAACTGTTTTAAAGTGCTATCTTTCAGCAATCAGATTCAGCTTATTCATTAATAAATATTCAATGAACTTTTGAGTGAATCTTAGATACCGGCCATCTTACTGGTTGCTAGAAACAAAATATTGGAACATTATGCCATCAAACAGCTTATAGTCCAGTGGGGGAAATAGATAAAGCAAGTAGGTTGTGCTCTGAAACAAGAAACCCAGGGTGCTATTGCTGTACATGGCAGAGAAGTACAATGAGGAACAAGTAGGATCTAAGCAAGGAGATGGTGTACCAAGAAAAAGGCGCAGGGGCACAAGTGTGGAGGAAAGACACATCAGAAGCTTTCCAGGGATCTATACACTTCCTCTTTGACTGCTCATGGGGCACAGGAGATGACAGAACAGGGATAAGCTGGAAGGAGAAGAGTTCACCTGGGCAGGGAGGGAAGGTGACATGCTGCAGCATTAATCCTGGAGAGAATTAACCCACAGCTGCTACTGAGATAGTAGCAGAAGGTATTCAGAAACGATGATGGTTGGGGAGAAATTAAGGAAAGGTCCTAGAAACAGATCCGATGTGGCTTATGAGGGAGGGCATGGAATCCAGGTCCTGAAAAAGTTAGTAGCACTTTTCACTGACACTGGCAGTGGGAAAGTGTGATGTTATTGTCTTAAATAAATTATAGGTTTTTAAAAGAAATTTATCTCTAACATTTTATCTTTTCTAGATTAACAAAATTAGTGTTTTATTCAAAGGCAGGAAAATTGGTAACGGATTTTATTTGTTGACTATGGCTTTAAGACACGTTGAATTTTCACTCATGAGAAGTTATAAATTTTTACCAGATAAATTAGTAATAAACTATTATAAAGGATTTATTTTTGAAATGTCAACAACAAAACACTAAGTAAGAGCAGAGATGTTTTAAAATGCCATCTAACGTGTGATGGAGAATAAATGATGGATTGAAGGGGCATTCTGTTTGTCAGTTTCACTCAATCCACATCTCACCACATCTAAGTGCCAAGCAAGAGATTGAATTGCAGAATTATAAATCAGCTTGGGGTCCTAGGTTGACTAAAATAAGTGGCCCATGCACTGGAATTCTTCTTTTACTTTTCTTAATGGCCTAATGGAATTGATCAACTGGTAATTCAATCTATCGTTCATTCATTTAACTACAATTTGATGACTCTGGGCTCTGTAGAGACCTGAACTAAACATCTGTGTAATTAGACACAGTGGCTTTTCAATGAAATAAATTGGGCTGAAACACATTTTGGATGATTTTTATGTATCATATTTATTTTTTGTTAAGTTTTGAACATGAAATATCAAAACTTATCTAGTTTCAAAGGGAAATTCTGTTTTTAGTTTTAAAACCAATAGTTTTAGACTTTTATTCATCACTAAAAATTTATTACTGACTTTATTACATTAAACGTAGTTTCACTAGACAGTATATTTCAAAATTAATTAAATGTTACTGCAATCTATTCCTATAATTTCTGCATAATAATGATCTTTAGCAGTTAACAAAGAAGGCACATGCTCTGCTTTTTAAATTTATTGTTAAGCTGGGTATTCAGTTCACGTAGCTATATGACTAACATGAGTCACGGAAGGGTAAATTCAGGTAAACATATCTCATTCCACCTCAGTGCAGACAAAGAGCAAATCAGTTCTAGGTAGAAAATTTGGAGTCTTCATAGATCATTACTTTTCTAGATCATAAGGGGAGCACAGTTTGTAGCATGATTCCTGTAGATGATAAATGTGGCAGGAGAAGTTGAGCTCACTGTACAGACAGCCTGGAGTCCCATGTCTAGGAATTTAGACTTGATTTATTAACATTATTCATCGTTGGGACCTCTTGAGTGTTTTTGAGCAATGGATTGTCTGAAAGAAAAAGTGCTATTTGGGGGGACATCAAGGTCAGCATTTTAAGATGAAAATCAAAATATTGGGGAACCTATTATATTTTTCTTGCCACACCTTATCATTCCAGGGTCACCAATGACCTTATCCTTACCCAGTCCACCAGTTTTCTTTTTTTCCATTTTTATCCTTGACTTTGAATTATGTTAGATATTAACTATATGTTATATTATTATAGATATGTAATCTGTAACATAAAATGCTATATCTGACATTATCATCTCCTCTTAGCTACCATTTCCTGAAAGCTATTTCTCATGAAGTCAAAAACAAAATCAATATACTTGTAATTCTCTTCCACATAAAGATGTGACTATTTCTTGGAAAGGAGAAAATGTGTCCTGTTCCAAAAGTCTAATGTGGTCAACATGTGATCAATTCTGCATTTATTAGGAATATGACCTTTAGCAGCCCTGAGGGGCAGATGGTAGAGGCAAACACTATTTTGTGACTCCGATACAAACAAGAAGCCTTCCTTGAGGGTGAAATATGAAACTGATAGCCTTTGAAGCAAAAGTCACAAAAAATAGAGATACGACTTGTAGAGCTTGCTTCCTTCTCTGCTCTTATTTGACCTAGATCTTATTTTTGGAGCATAAACAGAGGATATTTAGTCATAAGTTAGGGGCCTACCTTTATTGATTCAACACTGCTTGTAGAGGAAATAATCCAAATATTTTGGTTCATTATCAAAAACAGGAGACAGAAACAAAACTCATTACCTCTCTGGAATTTTTTGAATATTTATTTATGCATATATATTTATCTAATTTATTTATCTATCTCTATAGATTAGAAAGAATTTGGGATTCTCTAACTTCGACACATCGTAATGGCAATATATTTTTTTTCTGGGATTCTACTTTCAGATGCACTATTAAAACAATTCTAAAAAAAAAAACAACACACTTTCTTCAGACTTGCTACAAAAAATGAAGCCGATAGACTCCAAATTTGCCTGTGAGACAGAAGGGATGTAGCCATACGCCGGGGATAAGAATAGACGCTCTCCTTTCTTCTGCCAAACTCTTAACTACAAATAGCACTGTGTGTGTGCTACATGAGGAAAGAAAGAGGAAATATGAACAGATGCAGATATATTTACAGAGAGGGAATCTCATTTTTAGTACTGAACTGGTATAAATGAGGAAGAAAAATAATAGAACTGTAGAGTGGTGAATATTAGCTCCCGAGAAGTGGCCCCCTTTCCCTCTGCTGTCAAAGCTCCTTGGCTTACAGCCAAATGAATTTTTCCATTTTTTTATGAAATAAGTTCTGATTCCTGTGATCAGGTTCAATTAGACTTAAAATCATTTACAATGTTACTTCTTTTTGCTCACAACACCTATGTCTTATAATGCCTACTGGTCTTTGAAGTCACCTGGTACCTCCGGAATTGTCTAACATACAACTAGATGGGGGATGGCTCGGAGCCAGCAGGTGAACAGCAGCTTAGCTTGAAATTGAGGGTGCAGATAGAGCAAACTAGTTCTGTGAAGTTAGATTAATTCATAACTCTTATGCCTGGGAAGAAATCAAAGAGAAAACCCTATGGTGGCCTGCAGTGCCCTTTCATTTCCAATTGGAAAAAGGTTTAATATTTCACCCAGGAAGGAATTTAATAAAGAAAAGCAAGGAGTATGCAACGAGAAAAATGGGGTTTTGCATTCAGAAAGCATAACAATTAAAAGCAACTACTGGTTATTTTGAGGGAGACAGTTATTAGGTTGTGAAAACTGCTGTTTTTTCTTGCTGACACAGAAGCCAACAGTCCCTAATTTAATTTCTTTATGCCTCAGTTAGTCTTTAGATTCAGCCCTGTAGGTTTAGCACTGAGCTTCCTAAAATCACAATTCAGGAAAATGCCCCATTAAAGGAAGGTTATCATTACTACAGGGCACGTGTGCTTCCTGCTCTACTTGGGATAGTCCAAGTCACACCCAGTGTCCTAAAATAATTATTAAGAGTGTTTCACTCTAAAAAACTATCTCAGGTTGGATGATTTTATATAGTCAACCTGGTCATCCACCATGAGAGAAGACAAAGTTATGTGGCCCTCTGAAGCATCTGTGAGAATTTGTGAATGTGGAAAGTGAAATCTGACTCCTGGTAGGCCTCACAGACTCAATTTATGAGATCATTTTAATGTGTGATAACTTTAAAATCAAAAAATGCTTTCAAAAACTCTCTCCAATTTCACTAGTATACCTTCCCCATTCCTCTTTAGGGCCTGAGGCCTAGGATCGCTGAGTTTTGATTTTTCATTATGTTCATTGTAGATACATGTGTCAAGCTGTGTGATCCAAGATGCACCTTGGTGTTTAATGTACCATTGTTCAAAGATAATGTATGAATGTGTCTAAGTATTGTGCTGTCCCCAAAATTGGAAAGAGGAGGAGGAACTAAAGGAGGTAGAAGGGGATGGAGAAATACATTGAATTTATCAGTTTCTACTCCCAAGATGCAAAACTATTTCTATGTTGAAAGGAAATGGGCTTCTTGATATTTCTGAATAATTTGCTGTGTCAATTCTCCAAGGATAGTCTGTGGATTTTTGAGGTTTCTTAAGATGCTTGGGGAGATTAGTGAGGTCAAACCTAATTTTAATATTAATAATAATAATGATGATAATAATATATCTTTTTTATGTTTTTCAACATGTTGACTTAAGAATGTCCTTGGTAAAATAGTGAAGATTATTAACAACAATTTTAAAATTGTTAACTTAATACTTAACTACATATCTTTTTAGTATTCTGAATGTTAAAACAAAAATGCACATGTATTTTTTTGAAGAAAATCAAAGGTTTTGCACAGTGAACATTCTATAGTCATTTGAGTTTTAAGCTGAACTAGTTACCTCCCCCCACCCATGGAATATCATTTTTGCTAGAAAAGAAAATTGATGGAATACCTATGTCTATTCAGTATTCAGACTTGGGTACTTGTTTGAAATTTCCTCACACATAGAGCCAATGAGACAACCACTTCAAGAAAAATAATATTTGTTGTCAAGGTTGAAAATCAAGTTTTTAAAATTTGAAATTTACAAAGCTCATGTCTACAATTGAGAACATGACAGCCTCCCAACATTAGTAGACCTTTCTCATAGGACTGGTAAAGATAGTAGCAACTGAAAGTTTCTGCTACTCTATAACTACGTTCACATTTGGACGATCCCTCTAATAAAGGTATCATTCAAAATTAAAGGAAATGGGCTTCTGGAGTATTTCCAAATAATGATTGATGTGAAAAAATCACCCATGGGTGAAAGCTCTACTCAAAGTACAAGATATCAATAGATTTTTTTTTTATATAATGTAGCACAGAATATTTATTGATACACTGTCAGATTCCACATTACAACTAATTTCCAGAAACTGGTATCAAGTTTTGGTGTATTGCTCAAGGATAATATCTACTAATATCTGAAAATGCTATCAAAATATGCCTTACTTTCCACCAGCTGTCTGAGGTCAGATTGTTTTCATATAATTCAACTCAAACAACATATCAGAACATTGAGAATGCAGAAAGTGACAATAACAATTTAAGGTTGTTTTTTTTTATGAAGCCACTCTTTAAAGAAATTTACAAAAAATGGAAAGAACTATCACTATCCTCACTACTATTTTTATTATGGAAAATATAAATTTTTTTGAAAGAAATATTTTTTGACAAGATGTGAATAAACATTTGATAAATCATTGTAAATCAATTTTGATTTTTAATATGGAAAATATTTATAGCTATAACTGCTTGAAAAAAAGGTTTTTGGTGTCCTTAATAATTTTTTTTGATTAAATCATAGCTGTGTACATTAATGCAGTCATGGGGTATAGTGTGCTGGTTCTATACACAATCTGAAATACTTGCATCAAACTGGTCAACATAGTCTTCATGTCATTTTCCTAGTTATTGTGTTAAGACATTTATACTCTACATTTAGAAAGATTCACATGTACCCTTATAAGATGAACTATAGGCGTGGTCCCACCAATCACCCTCCCTCCACCCATCCTCCTCCCTCCCCTCCTCCCCCTCTCCCTAATAATTTTTCTTTTCTTTTCTTTCTTTTTTTTTTTTTGAGATGGAGTCTCATTTTATTGCCCTCGGTAGAGTGTCATGGCGTCTCAGCTCACAGCAACCTCCAACTCCTGGGCTTAGGTGATTCTCTTGGCTCAGCCTCCCGAGTAGCACCCGCCATAATGCCTGGCTATTTTCTGGTTGCAGTTTGGCTGGGCCGGGTTTGAACCCACCACCCTTGGTATATGGGGACGGCAACCTACTCACTGAGCCACAGGCACCACCCAATAATTTTTAAGAGTACAAATGTTTCCTGTTACCTAACAGTTTGAGATCCACTGTCTATATTATTCTTCTTCCCAGTGGTTAGAAATTAGTTTGCTGCAAGTCAAAGATTAAGCTAAAGTAGGCCACAATTTCCATTTACATAAAGTTAAGAAGAAAGAAAAGGAAGAATAGCAAAGTCAACATGTTGCCATATGGTGGTTCTATACAGTAAGGCAATCTGGGTAGTCTGAGATCAGAGCCTCTCCGTAATTGTTTCTGTATTTTTTTTTAAATGCTACCTTTGCTTTATGGAAGGATTAACTGTGCTACCACTAGAATAATGGACTAGGTCAAATAACAAGGCCGACATCTATTTTCCAATAGAAAAACTCAACTAGGTTTTTTTTTTTTTTAATAGTTCAAGCAAATTATGGCTCTTTTAAACCAATTTTTTAAAAATAGCTGGTCCATTTTATGTATTCATTTTTGTGAGTATCACATTTAAAAATTGGCTTTGGGTTTGAAAAACCCAAAGATGAAAATAAAGACCACTTATAATCTATCTAGATACAAACTTTATGCCTTTCACAAAGATCAACTCAAAACAAATCATTGAACTAAATGTAAAACACAGAACTATAAAATTATAAGAGATAACATGGAAGAAAATGTAGGTATTCTTGGATTTGGCAATGCATTTTTAGACACAAAACCTAAACATTATCCATGGAAGAGGAAAGTGATAAACTGAACTTTATTAATATCAAAATCTGGTGCTCTGCAGAAGACAACAATGTTCAGAGAAAGAAAAAGCAAACCACAGACTGAAAATATTTTGCAAAACACATATCTGATTAAGGATTTGAATTCAAAATATACAACCAACTCTTGAAACTCAATGATAAACAGCAAATTAATAAAAAAAAATATAAAAAGGATCTTAACCGACACCTCACCAAAGAAGTTATGCAGATGGAAAGTAAGCGTGTAAAATGTGCCCAGTGTCACGCGTCATTAGGGAATTGCAAGTTATAATAGCTAAGTTATACCTGTGTACGTACTTCATCTGCTAGAATGGCTAAAATCCAAAAAACAGCAACTCCAAATGCTGGCAAGGATGTGGAATGACTGATACTCTTATTGCTGGTGGAAATGAAAAGTTATGCAGTTTGGCAGTTTCTTACAAAGCTAAACATACTTTAACCATACAATTACCTACAACTCTATGCAATTGAATAGAGTTCAGTTTAGAAATTGAACTTTAAAGTATTCACTCATGTAAGTTGCAAATTTGTATTTAATGAACATCTACATTTGGCTGTTCATAGCGGATTTGTTCATAATCACCTGAAACTGGAAGCCACCAAGTTGTTCTTCAACAGGTGAATGAATAAACTATGGGACATCTAGACAATGGAATGTTGTCCAGCAATAGCGAGGAATCTTAAATGTATATTACCAAGTGAAAAAAATAGTCTGAAAAGCTGAATCCTTTATTATTTCAATATGACATTGTGTAAAAAGAACAATTATAGAAATAGTGAAATATCAATGGTTGCCTGGTTTTAGAGGTAGGGTTACTAGGGGAGAAATGAATGGGTAAAGTTTGGGATAGTTTTTCTTTTTGCATTCTTCTACATTGTGTTTTTTATTTCAAATTAATATCAGGGTACAAACTTTCAGGTTGCATTGTTTTCATTTCTAAGGTAAAGTTCAAGTTGTAGTTGAGCCCTTCATGCAGGGTGTACTGAACACCCTCACGTTGCACATTAGGTGAGAGCCCGCCAATCACCCTCTTCCTCCTCCCGTCTCCCCTCTCTTACCAGACTATAATTGTGTTTTATATTTCTTGTGGGTGTGTAGTTGTTTATATATTGGTTTCATATTAGTATTGAGTACATAATAATAGCATTGCAAACTATTCAGCCATTAGAAAAGATGGAGACCTTCTGTCTTTCGTGTTTACTTGGAGTTGAAGCTCAGGGGATTTTTAAATAGTTAAAGTATATTTTACTGTAATGTGGGTGCATGGTGTGCATTTGTGAAAACCTATATAATTATAAGGTAATAGTTAACCTTCATGAAAACTACGGCCTTTAGTTAATATTAATGTATCAGTGTTGGCTTATTAATTTTTACAAATATACCACATGAACGTAAGATGCTTATAACAGGGGAAACTGCATGGCAGGCCAAAGACCTGACATACGTGAATTCTCTCAACTATCTGTTCAATTTTTGGATAAATGAATATTAAAAATTAAAATATTTTTTAAAATAACCATTTTGTATTGTATGATATATTTTTTTTGATAAGTGAAACGGAAATAGTTTGTGTTGAAATACTGTCTCTTCCTTGTGTAAGTAAGTAGCATTACATGTAAGTCCCCCGTACATTTTCTCTTTGTTGGAAGATGAAGGTTAGTTGATATTACTGAATGATTTACACTATGGTGTTAGGGGATAGTAGTGGAAACGTGTCCACTGAGGAGCAGGTAGTAAAAATAAAGCATTGGCTGGGTAGGCCTTTGTTGGAAAGACAGCTATTTGTAAATATACATTTTGGAAACTTGTCCATTTCAGAAAATTTATTTCTAAACACCATTATCTTTCAAACCATTTTGGCTGAATTTTACCAGTCACTTTGAAGAAGAAAAATGAAGCATACCAACAGCGATTTTCAAGTTTTGAGACATTTTTCTACAATATTGGTATAATAAGGATTAACACATTTGTAAAATGCTTTCAATATTTTCATTGTAAAGAGTATTTATTTTTGTTACTGGCACTACCAGACAGATGTGGGAAGGCTGAGAACATGTGAATTTCTCTCTTTCTATGCATCTTCAAATGGCAGTTACCATCCCAGCTATTAGCTTGAGCGTTGGTGTTCTTTCATTACCCTGTGAGCTACCTGTGTGGAGTTAGGTCAGGCCAAGGAAGATTAGAGACAGTGTTAAAGTGTGTCCCAAGTCCCCTCCCACTTTGCTTCCTCTGTGACCACCAGCAGCTCATGTCGTAACACAAGTTGGAGCCAGTCTCCCTCAGCAACTCCCCAGTCTCCAGTCTTAACTGGCACGATTATGTTGTATCATTGTCTTGGGTGCCAAGATTTTGATTTGAATTTGCAAAAGAAAAAATTCAAGATTTTGATCTCAATTTGCAAAGTGGCTAATTCCACTTACGGCATCAGGTTGAAATAGCCCTAGTTAAACCAACATCAAGGGATGCGGATTTTAATGGGATCTGAAAACACAGCGTCTTATCTTAAATAATAAACTTTGAGTGATAGACTTTTAGTCGAGAGGTCAAGTCAGAGGCTGTTTCCACAGTTGGGAACATCTCCAGGTCCACCTAATCATGAGATGGCACTGGGGTGACGATGCTGTTTGTGTAACAAAGAGAAACTCTTTACTCATGGGGATCTTCCCCGGAAACTGAATCCTGTGCTGTGTTGAGGACATTATGAATTGTACACTTTTTGCTTATTTCACCTATATAATCTTAGCAACTTTGGATCAAATAAGTTCTAAGGTTAAATCAAAAGGATTTGTGGGATGTGCAGACATCGTTTCAGTTGCTTACTAGTAAAATGAGGAAGTGGATATACGTGAGAACTACTAAATTTATCAGATGCAGCAGAAGGATACAGAACGTGGTATTCACCCAGGCCTCATGCCTAGGAGCAGCTTTCCTCTTTAGAATATTGTTAAAAAATTAAAAATAAGTAAAAACTTAGACACACTCAGACTTGTTATAAAGCAAATTTTAGTTATACAAATGTAGCTTCCTGTCCAAAGAAAGCAGACAGTTTTTTCAGTACCTGTATATTCTAATTCTCAGTACCCTATATACTATTTAACACAATTCTGATAGTTTAATAGTTTATTTTATTTCTTAAGCCACAGATGCAATAAGCAAAGCTGATGAAAGTAGAACAGATGTAAATGGCAGGTAAACAGAACATGTCAAAAGGTTTCAGATGACATTGAGAAACGGTGCTGATCACAGCCTGTATACAGCCCATGAGTGTCTTGTGGCCTCAAGCTTATGGCCTTTGCTTTAGATTATGATGCCATCAATAGCGGAGAATATTCTAATATCATAATCCTAGAACTGAGGATGGAAAAAGTGTTTTACAAGTTTATTTCTAAGTTTCGTTGGTGTTTTTCTATTTTTCTTTCTTTCTAACATCTTGGGTCTTATTAAGAAAAAGAAGAGGTCAAACTTTGCAATATTTTTCATAAAATATGTGATCTTTTATTTATCTCTCCATAGATCCAGGGCTGCATAGGCAGCTGTATTTTCTGCAAAGACCATCCAATGTCGTAGCCATTGAAGGAAAAGATGCAGTCCTGGAGTGTTGTGTTTCTGGCTATCCTCCGCCGAGTTTCACCTGGTTACGAGGCGAGGAAGTCGTCCAACTCAGGTATTACACATTTAAGACTTTCGTCAAGTATATGTCACTTTTTCTATGATTTGATATAAGTACCTAGAAATATAGGGATTTTATATAATAATTGAATATTTTTTCCACATTCCTTGTGACGATATAGTGTATGAAAGGCATTTGACTAAGGAATGAGGGTATAAAGAGTCAAAATCCATGAGAGCTACTGGAAAAAATAATTGAGAAAGCCAGGGTTTCCATGGAGATGGTCCTGCCCCAAAAGTCATCAGTAAGGATATTTTAGAGAATCTCACCCTAAGGAAGTGGTTTAGGAGAAGATGGGTTTTAAATATTCTTAGGGCACATACACACAGAGATAACTATGTGAATCGATGCATATGATAATTAGTTTGATAGTAGGAATAGTTTCACAATGCATACATATACCAAAGCATCACATTATACATTATACATATAATTTTTATTTGTCAATTATACCTCAATGAAGCTGAAGGGGAAAAAAGAAACCAAAATTTTGTGATGCCATACTATTTTCAAATATGTTGCATGTGATTGTAGGGTGTGAGCAATTTTTTTTTATCTCCAGTTATTTCTCTCTCCATTGCAGCTATAACAAATATTTAAGGCAAGACAGAACTTAGCTGGATTTGGACTGCAGGAACATTAATAACAAAGTACAGTTAGAAAGTATGTTCTTAAGGGAATGTAGCACTTTGTGCTTAAATGGCTCTTACTTAAGAAATGAATTTCGTTGATCTTGAGGACTGGTGGACTTTTTAACACTGCTTTTGTGATAAGGTAAGTCCATAAGTCTTAAATTAATCTTTAAGCTTCATCCACCCTAAATATTGAGGTATATAAAATAGTATGGTATCACACTATTTTTGAGAATATTAAAACATCTTCAGCAGGTCAGGATGTGTTCTCTGGATGTAGCCAGGCACTCTTGGTGCAGGATTAATATCCCTTTGCACAAAGATCACTAAATCGCAGGTTGGGACACAGGATGTTGACTTTCACTCTGGGGAATCACTTCATTATGGTTCTCAATCCAAAATGAGAGCATTGGACTAGCTTATATATAACTTACTTTCGAGCACTAACGTTAGTTCCAAGTTTAATCTATTTCATTTAGTTACTGTGGCACATAGCCTTCCAGTGGGAGTAGTTGACCTTGAATGAATTTTTGATCAGTAAGTAAGATGTCATCAAGCCCCTATAATACATACAGAGTTTCTTTCTGATTTTATAATTTGAGCTTTTGTGATGTTCATTTAAACTGTGACTACTCATACATGTCATTTAATTTATTCTCTAATTATATATGCCTTATGTCTTACAGGTCTAAAAAGTATTCATTATTGGGTGGAAGCAACTTGCTCATCTCCAATGTGACAGATGATGATAGTGGAACTTACACCTGTGTTGTCACGTATAAAAACGAGAATATTAGTGCCTCTGCAGAGCTCACAGTCTTGGGTAAGTGAATGGCTGGGGGGGAGTTGACATTGTATCCTTTAAAATTTATCATCATGATATTTTAAATGCTCATCACTGAATTGCCTCCTGTGTTTAGTAATGTGAATTGCCAAGTCCTCATACTCCACACATGTTGCACACGTGTCCTTGTTCTTTGATGAATTGTAGAGGGGGTAATTGCACTGTTTGAATACTTAGCACATTGATTAAAATCCAGATACATTACTTTGTAGTCTAATATGTTAGGGTTGCAATTGAAAAGTACCAAAAAATCATTAAGGGACAGATAGTTTGGCAAACAAAAGGGGTGGCTCAAAATATGTGGGGAAAAATAAATGAGAAGACAAGGATGGAATTGTATAAAAACTATACAACTATGCTCTTGAGGGAGGGGAAGGCAGATGCTATTTGGGATGACAGGGTCACTGACATTAAATTCCGCATGTAGACATGATTGTTTTATTGATATGGAAATGCTGTAGGCATTCTGTTGAAAGTGAACTATTAAAATCAAATACATGTAAGGAAAACTTACATATCAAGAAGATAATTTAAAGACTTTTAAGGGGCATGAATGGTTCATCTTATTCTGAAAGGCAAGGTCACCCACATATCCTTGTAAATCAATACTTATACTTTTGTTATTTTCTTATTTACTCCAGATTTATGTTAACCATTTTCATTTGAATCACTTAGTTTGGAGAAAGTACCTTAACATTTGGAATTCAACTGCCTGTTTCTTGTAACAACAACCAAAAAAATGGTTATTAGTTTTATAATTTTTTCCTTCTGGAATATATCTTTTTGTATCTCAGGCTATTTGAAATTTATTAAGTATAAATGAAAAGCTGTTATGAGCTGACTACATTTGCTAACCTCTATTATAATATCCTGTGCCACCCACTTTGCTCTTTGTCTTTCTAGTTTATTCGAAAAATACTTTCATCTATGGATAGAGCAATAATGTACCTGATAGGTTAGGGAATGGAGTTGCTTTTCCTTGGATCAAACCGTAAATACCAAAGTAAGAAAGGGCACAAAACTTAAATCGTTTGTATTTAGCGGTAGCGTTATTTTAACCAAGATATCAGCTGCTTTTTAAATGGCCAAAATTTAATTTCATCACACTTTATATTTTGGTGAAACAAATAGCTTTTACATTTTCAATGTCAAAGTAACACAGTAGGGCTATCTAGATATTATCTTGTACTATGCTGTAGTAATAATAAGGCAGATATGTGTATGGAATAGGCTAGAATTTATACTTATCATTGGCAAACCTTTACTTGCAAATGCAGGAGGTCAAATTTAGTATCAAATTAATGCATAATATTTTGACATGCAAGGTTTCATTAATATCCAAGCCAAATATCTGTGAATATTGATTTCTGAGGACAAAATAAATTAACCGAGTTGTATATGTGTGGATATACAGGTGTGCAGAAATATTGGCATTCAACTTTAATGAATTGAGTAATTACGCAAATTTATAGGCTATGAGATAGATATGAAACTATCTAAAGGAGCACAAGGAAAACATAATGATAACTTTTCACTCTAGGCATTGCCTTTATATTCCTTAAGAGGATTCACTTTTGATGCCTTGGCATGTTTTAGTTCATAAATTGCTCATGTCTCGTCAAAGTTTGTTGGCCTACGTGAACTTCTGTACTTACATCACAGTGGAGTGGGAGGCCTCTTTGCTCCTTCCTCCCACTGGGTAATTAGTCTCTACCACTTCTATTGAGTCTTGGTTGTTTTTTTGAATATTACATAAGAAATATTTCCAGTATTATAATACTGACAATAACAAATTAATGTAGTCCTAAAATGAATATGTAATGTAATATGTAATATAGTCACTTCTTTATATGTATATAAACATTTATGTGCACACATGCATGTGCCTACTTCTGTGAGATATAGAATACGCATGTGTATATTTGACACGTAGATATATGAGCAACAGCATCTACTGAGTTCAAACAATGTCAGACATTTATTTTTCACAGTGTTGTCTGTGAGAAGTGTGTAGGTGGAGCCCATTAGATATCAGTGCTCCTGCTGACTCCAGTTCTATACCAGCTGAAAAAGAAGAAAATGAGTAAGGCACAGAGTGACGCAAATATCTATCACCGTCATTTATTTATTTATTTTCTAAAAAGCGGCCATAGAGCACGTGGTTTGCAATGACATGAGTGTGATGTGTCCACTGGGCTCCTGGCAGCCTGGACCTGAGCAGATATCACTCAGGCATAGACCTTGGTCCCACTGGATGGTGGCTGATGGCAGTGGGGAGGACTTGCAGCCTGGACCTGGGCAGATGTCACGCAGGTGCAGGCCTCTGTCCCACTGCATGCTGACTGATGGCAGTGGGGGAGGACTTGCAACCTGGACCTGGGCAGATGTCACTCATGTACAGGCCTTTGTCCCGCTGGATGATGGCCGATGGCAGTGGGGAGGACTTGCAGCCTGGACCTGGGCAGATGTCAGTCAGGTGCAGGCCTTGGTCCTACTGGATGGTGGCTGATGGCAGTGGGGA
>NW_003852407.1:714283-722545 GCF_000181295.1 Otolemur garnettii | reverse complement strand
CTGGGCAGATGTCAGTCAGGTGCAGGCCTTGGTCCTACTGGATGGTGGCTGATGGCAGTGGGGAGGACTTGTAGCCTGGACCTGGGCAGATGTCACTCAGGCCTTTGTGTCACTGGATGGTGGCTGATGGCAGTGGGGAGGACTTGCTCTCTTCGGTCAGATGTGTTCCTAAGAGAGAGCAGCAGGAGAAAGGAGCCTCTTTACCTTCTAGTCTGACTAAATCATTTGTTTGTTTACCTGATTCAGCTTCCTCCTCCCAACCCCAGAAATGGTGCTTTTTGAGGTGGGGATGGTGAGGTCAGGAGTCTTCCCCTAGAGGGCTACCCCCTCAAGGGAAGAAAACAACTGATGAGAAGAAGCATTCACCATTCTCACTCCAACCTTAGGTCTTACTGTCAACTCCATTTCACAAATGAGGACCTTTCGGCATAGGAAGATAAGTAAATATACCAAGGGAGGATCCAGGTCTAATTCTAAGCAGTCTGGCCCAAGAGACCCAGGTCTATGCTTTTTTAGTTGCCTAATCCACACCCTAGTCATTCATTTCTGAAACAGGTGAAACATGAGGCAGGTTTGTGAGATGCAAATGAGATGATTCTGTAGTTTCGGTTTGGTTATTAATGGCTTACATAGTCCCATCAGATAAATTCTGTGAACATACCACAATAATCTTGACATGGCAGAGGGAAAAGTTCACAAGCAAGGAAAAGGAACATAGCTGTTCTGTGGGAATGAGGTTAAAACAATTGTCATAATCTGTGGACAAACAGACAAGTGAAAAGTATACTTGATGTCCCGTAGTGCTTATTCATTAATGACAGCTTATTTTTTCGAAGCTGTGAATCATTTATGTAATCAGAAAAATAAACATGGTATAAAATATAACAGGGGTATAACTTAAATATAAGTTAAAACTCAGTAAAAATATTGGCAGTATCAAGCTCCTGCACACCTAATCCCATTACCTGGACTTTGCAGACATGTGCATACGTGCGTGCACACACACACACACACACACACACGCTCGCTCACTTATAAGCGAGACGTGTGCTGTATTATGACTTTATTTTCATTTGGGGATAAATCACAGTGTTTTCCGTGTGCCTGTGCAGATATATATGGTCTCCAGTTCTTTATTGTTGAACGCTATTGTGTTTCTAACTTTTATTTAAGCTGGGCACGGTGACACCTGCCCACAGTCCTACCTACTCAGAAGGCAAAAGTGGACGGGTCCTTCGAGTCTAAGAGTTCAAGTCTAGGCTGGCTAATGTAGTAAGAACCATCCAAAAACAACATAAAACACATTATTCTTAAGTATGTTTGTCATTTATTGATTATATCATAAGGAAAAACATGACATGTTTCTACTCTCACCACCTGTGTAAGAATTTTTCTTTCTCTAAAAGAGTGTACATCCCCCCCGACCAGTAATATTTCCCTACCTAATGATTTCACAAAATGAAGTCGCCTTGTAAGAATTTACATTCCTATTAAATTAAGGCTTTTTGTTTTAAAGGTTTTCTGGACCTTGAATTTGATGTTTAGCAAGTTTGCTTTTAAAACAATTGCAAACCAAGGGTGGGCGGGGGGGTCAGAAACATGTGAAAACAAAGTTTCCTTAACCCACCACCCCCATTCATGTGTGATTCCTCCTTGAACCTGTATATCATTATTGAAACATGTATCTTTACTGTGTTGATTTGAAGGAACTCATTATGTAGGAAGAATAGAAGCTATGTTCTGTATGCTGTGCCTTTTTTTTTTTTTTCTTACATTTTGTATCTGACACCAAATCTTTTCCTTACAGTTTCTGGCTTTGTTGCCATTAAACTTACATTTTTTACTTTAAATGAACCATGTTATTTCCAAAACTCTGGATCTAGGTTACATGTATGTGTGTGTGTGTATATATATATATAACATATATATATGTATATTACATATATATAACATATATATATGTATATTACATATATATATATTAGAAGTATCATTTATTATCTAAGAAGTATGCCTATGTTTATGTATTGAATTTTGGTGGTCTTCATGTTTTACTTTTTTCTACTTTTACAATTGAAGAAATTGTTTGTTATATCTGGGTGTACCTTTTTTAAAGGTCTTCCACAGACTTTCTATGATTTATAACTATTGTGGAAAGCTTAATTTCATTCATGTGGTTGGTATACTGTCTTAGCTATTCTACCCAGAATCTAAAAATGAATATTTATATAATAAAATCTTTGATACAGTCATTGACTATTCCAATATAAAGTTAGGATCATCCTGCAGGTCTGAGGGTATATGGAAAATGGAATTTATTACCTTTTTTAAAGAGGAAGATGGGAAGAAAAGCACTTTATTATCAATGTTATTCAATTTTATTTTTATAACTTTGAAGGATTTAAGCATATTTAGATTCTTCATAAGATAAAAATCATTTAAGAAATCCAACCTTGTGCTCATAAAATTTTAACATACATTTTATCAGACTCTTGTTTTGCCTTTCAATTTTTTGCCTTTCAACTGCAGTCCTTTCTTGCACTTAACCTGGACGTGAATGTGAATCTTCATGAATGACCAGGCTTTTCAAATAGGGCATCATTTTATATACAAGCTAAAAGGAAATGTTGCCCTCCTCAGCAATTTAGGAGTGACTATACATTAAATGGAATTTGAAGCCCAGTGTTTGAATCACCTTCCCATGAAATAAAAATTGAATGTTCCATAATCATTAAGGCTTTAAAGAAGTCTACATGAGACAAGCTGACAGCTAACCTTGTTTACAATGCATAAAATATAAATAAGCTTTCAGATGGTTTCTTAATAATCATTTATGATTTTCCTACAAAGTAGAATAACTTTTAATGAAGGAGCAATGGATATCTTTTGGCTACAATATTGCAGTGGGCTCAGGGAAAACCACACAAAGGTTTGATATTTAAGCAATAAAGTGCCAGCACTGGACAAGCCCTGTGTATTATCCTTATCCAGAGATGTGTGGAAAGTTTCCCTGCAGAGTTGTCTTGAGTAGAACCCATTAAGTCTGATACTGGTGAGAAAATAACATATTTTTGAACTTTTAATCTTCTTTAAATTAGTCTGCAGCAACACAAAACACATGCTACTGAAAGTTTACCTTCATATGTAGATATTCCAAATTATTTTTCTTATAAAAATTCCTGAGAAACGTTGGCAAGGGTTGGCACAGCCTAGTTTTTTAGGGCACATGTAATTCTTCTAGGTCAGCCTTTTGCATCAAATTGAAAATTTTAAAGTGAATCTTAGAGTTATTTGTGTCCTCCACTCCTTGAGTGACATGTGCCACTTCACATGGTGCTTGGGTTCAGACTTCCCATCACATGAAAGCACCTCTGAAAAGAAGCTGTTCTTTGAGGCAAGTGTGTACCTTACATAAATATGTTACTTCAACCTGTGAATTCAAAATATTCAATTATATTTTAATTGTATAATACAGTACATACATCTACATTTGTATGTGTACAAATGTATACATATACATGGCATTTACATAAATATGTGATGTACACGTATTTTCTATTTCTAGAAAAATTTCTTTTCAAAACTTATTCTCACTTTCAAATTCATATGAGTATCTCAACCATTAAATAATGTTCCAATTCTGCAAATAAGAAGAGAGCAGATTAAGATGTATGGGAGAAGTTAAATATCCCAGTTAAAAATTATCACTTTGTAACATAGGAGGATAGAAAAGTCTACATTAATACCTCACTTTCTGCTGGAGTGCTTTGGAAAGTTAAAAATATGGTTGTGTAGCTGAGCTAACCAAATACAGTGTCTAGTCCTAGGTATACCACTGAACCACAGTGTTAGTAGTAAACCAACAACCAACTGTTGAGTATCTTTTGTATACTAAGCATTTCATCAAGTAATCTTTGGGCACAGAAGGTAGGACATAGATCCAGACTTTAAGACTAGTTAGGGAAACAGATGAGAAGCCGGGAATTACTAAGAAAGCCTATGGAGAAAGGCGATGTGAGTGGCCCTAAAAATAGTCTTCAATAATGAAAGGAAATGAAGAGTGGGGCAGCGAGGGGCCAGGGGAGAGCATTCTGTCAGGAGGAAGCAAGTGTGCAAAGGACTGGGGATCAGCAAGGGATGGGGAAGGAAAAAGAGTTCATACACTGGGGACAAACAAGTTTGTTGCTGGACTGGAAAATCCAAATATGTCTAGAGTATTTTGCTAATGTCATTAGATTTTATACAGTGGAAAGATAAAGAAAGACTTTTGATTGTGGTTTGCTATGTTTAACCTTAGTGAGTTATGTAAACCTTTAATCCTCAGTTCTTTAACTTGTGAAAGAATGGTAATTACTTCCTTCCAGGATTTGGTGACTGGGTATCAGAAAATCAGAAGAGAATTCTAGAATAGCAAGGCACAGCTTTGGTTGCTCTGGGAAATAAAGAAATATGATGAGATGCTCTTCTAGTCCTCATCATAAGTCACACAAACAAACAATCACTCGTCCCCCTCACCCTGGCCAACCACAGTGGCTCATACCTGGAAACCTCGTTCTCTGGGAGGCCAAAGCAGGCAGATCACTTGAGCTCAGGAGTTGGAGACTAGCCTGAGCCAAAGTCTCTGTTTCTACTAAAAATAGAAAAAAAATAGCTGCTATATGTGGGGGTGTCCTGGCAGTCACCTATAGTCCCAGCTATTAGGGAGAGTGAGGACAGAAAATTTCCTGAGCCCAAGAATTTGAAGTTGTGGTGAGCTATCATGACACCTCTGTGTTCTAGCCTGGGGGTTTAGAGCAAGACTCAGTCTCAAAAAAATGCAAAATTCCCCCCAAACAAAATGAAAAACCCTCAATACTACAAATATTAAACTATATCATGTACTTTCTGCAGACCCAATTTTCCTCATCTGAAAATGTAGGTTACAACATTTCCCCTGCATGTCAGAGGCATCAGTCTAATGATGGCCTGTAAGGAGACACAGAAATTTCTCTGGCAGTAAGATCTAGAAAAATAGGCATATTTCTGTTGGAGAAGGATGATATCCATCTGTGAAGAATTTTATATGTATTTTTTTTACTTTCTTTTGTATTTTTGTACCCTGCTGTTCATATTTTCTTCCCAGCTGAATAGAGAGAAACTCAAAAGGGGAAAGCCTGATCTCTTCGTGTGGATCACTCAAACTCTTGAGTGGTTGTCTGCTTCATCTGGATTTTAAACTCAGGGAATATAATTGAATGTGCATAAAACAGAAGTGACCTAACTTTCTACTGAAATGTTTTATACACTTTCCATTGGCACTTTTTTTTTAATCGTGTGCCCTCAAAATACACATGTGGATACCTTAATCCGCAATGTGATTGTATTTGAAGAACGATTTTTAAGGATAATTCAGGTGAAATGATGTCATAACTGGGGATCCCTATCCCATAGGAAGACGTCCTTATAAGAAAAGGAAAGGACACCAGAGCATTTTCTGTGTCCAGCCTTGTACACAGCAATGAGGCATTGTGGGGACACAGGCAGGAGGTGCCGTCTGGAAGCCAAGGAGAGAGGCCTTATACAGGCAAGCCCTACTGGTACCTGGTATTGGACTTCCCAGTCTTCAGAACCATTAAAAATATATTTCTGTGTTTAAGCCACCCAATCTGGGGTATTTTGTTGTTATAGGTCACACAGACTAACATAACAGTAATTTTTCTGTGCATTATATACTATCACAAAGATTATTTGGTCCGTTTTATAAAGAAATGAGCAACAATGCAGAAATATATTATCAACATTTATTACATATTAGTAGCACAACTCCAGATTTCCAGGAGTGTGAACCAATGTTCCACTTACAATAGCAATGGATCAAAAATAGCTTCTCTGTTTACACAATGGGTTTCACATAGTTCTAAGATCCTCATAATGTGATGTTTTGTCATATTAGTTTTTTCATTATCATTATCATCTCTTCGTTTAATTCATACTAAGTATAAGGTATGATTTAAAGTTTAGACCCTATATTTATAAATGATCTAGCCCAATTTTAACAGGACATATATCAATAACTGTGCAGAAACTGTATTTTCTAATCAAATCTTAGATATGCTCAGTGCATTCAATTTACCACATACGAGCATGTGTATCTTCACAGACCATCAACTCTCAGATGTATCTGGAAACAGAAGGAAATGTTATAATTCAAAATTGATGTGGCTTGTTATGTCTTTATTTTTTTGCATATGCTTTAGTTTTGTAAGTTCTCACTGAAGCATATATGATATTATTTGGTCTTTTCTGGGCATGCCGAATTTAGTTGACTAGAGCATTAGCCCATCAGTCTTAGTTTACATTTGCAATAAGAGATACATGCACCTCAGGAGTCAGGTATTCAAACTCCTTCCATTTTAGCTCACTGAAGGATCACTTGTGTGGGGTTTTAGGTATAGGCTCTTTGCCATCAATGTGAAGTAGCTATAATAAAATAAATTCATTAAGATAATATTTATCTTTTATCGCAATGTAGAACTTTTCACTTGAACAGAATTCTCTTCAATTTCAACATCATTGCCTGTGCCTAAGTACCAGTCCTTAAATTTTACATTATCTGTAATTGCCCTGATTAGCAGGGACCCCCTCATTTGTACATGTTTAATGATCATGGTCATAAAAGAAGTGCCTTAGGTAGGTTTCTATTGATTATCCTTCACAAAGCAATTACTAAATGGATCATACTGAAATGAGTTAAGAGGTTGTGTGTGTGTGTGTGTGTGTGTGTGAGAGAGAGAGAGAGAGAGAGAGAGTGTGTGCGCATGGGCACCCACATGTATGTTTAAAGATATGCTCCCCATGGGAGGATACTAGTATGTAGCATAAGGCAGAATTCATCCAAGAGAACATTAAAATTAAGTAATAGTTGCTTCTTTCCATTTTTGTGTAGATTTCTTAATTACTTTCATCATCTGAGACCATGGTTGTCATGAGAGTATACAAAAGTTCTGTCCAAATAATGTTTGCAAGATTCTGCTGAATAAGTATGTATATTTGAAGAAGGGAAGTTCTATGCTCAGGCTGTTAGGAATAAAGAGTGATTTGATGTTTCAATGGACAATCAGAGCTGGTAATGGAAATAAGTGGAACTGGTATTAGGTTTTGTTTGTTCATTACACAGATATTTATTGAGGGTCTCCCATAGAAGGTGGGCTCTCTCTCTACTCTTTGGCTCCCTCCACTAGCAAAAAAACCTTAGACAGTATTTTACATCAATCCTTGAAGAGGTTATGAATTTAATTTTTTCTTTCTGGGACAGATGAAGGAGGATATGGAAGCCCCAGAGGGAAAGGCAAAAGTTGTACTCATTCAGAGCACTAAAAAGGCAATCAAAGGATATGGTTTTAATTATCCCTTTTAATCTAAACAAGGTAAAGTGACAAACTGTGGCCCCAAAGGAGAAGTCCTGACAATGGGAAAAAATGCCCCAAAAGTTACTTCATCCCAAAGTTGCCCTGAAGTACCTGCATATTGTCCCAGAAGGAGTTGGACTCTGTGATGAGATTTAATCTATATTAAAGAAAGTAGTTTTGGTCAAAGTCTGCAAGACTTATTAATAGTATCAGTTATGCTTGCCAATTTTCAAAGACACAATGAGCAAACCATGGTATTTCTTTATATCCCTTCTAAAGATTTTATTCTGATTTATTGTTTAATATATCTGGGTATAATCCCATCAGTGACTTTACATAATATGATGTGGATTCACTTTTATAAAATGTCTGCTATATGTAAGCAGGGAGTCACCAGAGGAGCGGAATTGCTGGGTTACACAGTAACTCTAGATCTAATAATTTGAGGAACTTCCGAACAGTGTTTACACCATTTCACATTCCCACTGGCAGTGTAGGAGTAGTTCTATCTGCCTGTATCCCTGCCAGTACTAGTTGTTGGTTAACTTTGATTCTAATCATCCTATTGGATCTGAGGTGATATCTCCTGGAATGGGGGTTTCCATTTGTATTTCTCTGATGATTAGTGCCATTGAACATCTTTGTAGGTGTTTATTTATTGGCCATTTGTATATCTTTATTGGAGAAAGATGTATTCAGATCCTTGCCCATATTTTATGGGGTAATTTGTCTTTGCAATATTGAGATTTCATGACTATATCTGTGTAGAGTGAGGTACACCACTTTCACAGGAACAGGCTAGAAGGAATGTCCCCTGGAAGAACTCTTAGGGAGACTAGAAAGTTGTTGAATACCTGCATTAAAGTCTTTTAGG
>NW_003852407.1:710732-713075 GCF_000181295.1 Otolemur garnettii | reverse complement strand
CTCTATGCTGACCCCAATTTGCATAATGCATGATTAAGCAGACTTAAACAGGTACATAGCATAGGACTGCACTGAATTTCTAGCAGGCTAATATTTGGGAAATGTGTGTGCAATTAGCAGAGGCCCTAGGATTAAACCCATTTGTTTTTCTGCATTTGGGGACTAAGGGAGTTCTGTTGGTGAAGAATCTCCAATATCAGCAGTGAAGCTACACCAGTTGGGCTTATATGTAGCAACTTACTATACACATTTTTATGGAAATTGCCTACCCAATTAGAAGGGAATTTTTACCACAGTTAATGGGTGTAGACGATTTTTTGTTCTTATAGTTCAGACCCATTATACATTCTGTGCGAAGCAACATGGTGCCATTTTAATCACAGAACAGTGCTTCCCTCCTGCTAGGAAAACTAAATGTGATGTTTGTGAGTTTGCATCCATCATTCTTTAGAGGACCAGCAAAGAAAATAATTAGTCCAAGTGATTAAATTATATAATTCAATTTTCCCTGGGTATGTTCTTTACTGACATTCTAAAAGTAGTTAGTGAATCTGACCGCCAAATATTTGGTAATCACATTTTCTCACTAATTTACAGTGCATGGGAAAAAAAAAAAAACTTTAATTGAGCTGGGGCATAGTGTGTGTGTGTGTGAGAGAGAGAGAGAGAGAGAGAGAGACTTTTAAAGGGTGATTACCGAGACGGAAGTGGAAATTGTGCAAATAGCATTATGTTTCTTCCTTAGAATGGTAATTTAGCTTAAAAAGTACATTGGGAGTTAAAACTACATTAGGTCATTCTGTGTGTGTGTGTGTGTGTACATATATATGCAGAAAGCTAGAACAGAAACATTTTCCTTGTTTGGTTTTTAAAACAATAATAAAATAATAACAAGTGAGATTCTTGCCTCAGGAAAAAGTATCAGTGATTACATTTTTCTCTTCAGTGCTTCTCCCAGGAAAACAGAGGAACGAAACCTTTTCCATTTTCACTTCTACTGCAAACCCTTTGGTTGTTTGGGCAATGTTTGCTCATCAGTATCATCCCTAAAATCAAGAGCATTTGCGTGACGTGACTCTCCCCTTCCGCTCTGTCCACACCGTTTCTTCTCCCACCCGCACCCCTGTCTGCTCCTCTGACCTACTCCAGTTTAAACTTAAGCGTGTTCCTGGGTGAGGGGCCACGAGCACTTTACTCAGTCTCTTAGTTTTGTCTGTAAAATGGGACCATTACCTTTAACCTGCCGAGTTGTTCCCAAATTAGACTCAGTGCAATGGTCCATGTTCAGGGCATCTCCAGTATAGCCAGTGTTCCCTAAGTGGCGTCGTTATCACTACAGCTATTAATATGTTGTTAATGTCGACACACTTCTTCCTTGATTACGCAAACTCCAATCAGCAGGTTTTATTCAAATCTCATGTCATAAATGTGATGTTTTGGCAGAGTTTGATAGGTCTCGACATCTCTTGATATTTTAGGAAGACTCAAGGTAGGAAAAAAAAAATATCTGTGATAAAGAAGCACATTGGAGGTGACTCTGAGGGTAGTGGAATTCAATCAAGGCTGAAGGGTGTATCATAGATACAGGATCACTGGGTCAAAGTTGTGGAGATAGGATTTGAGCCGTAGTAGTAGAGAAGATGAATGAAATTAGGGGTTAGGATAGGCTCTATAGCCTGTGGATTGGGCCTGGACTAGAGTTACAGGTACATATGAAACATTATATAAATAGAAGCTATTAGTATTTAAGAAAAATAATATGAGCTAAAAATATTATAGGCTTTCTTAAGGGAACTTAATACTTTTATTATTTATACCTTACCAAAGACTATGAAAAATGTCACCTTGTGAGTTATTATAAAAAATCATCCAGAAAATAAGTATTCACAATTAAGTTAGCCTTGGATAAAAGGTAATATTCATCATTCACATTTAAAATGCATATAAAAACTGTCAAAGTAAGTAAATAGGGCTTGGTTTAATGAATATGGCTTCAGTGTTGTAATATATTAAACATAGTCATCAGCCTTAAGCTTTTTTTATCTTAGATATTCCATTAAATCCATAACATTTCAGCCTCCAAAATATATTTCAAATACAGGGTGGCCATAAAGTTCTTGTGCAATTTAACATACTGTGCAACTTAAAAGTGCCCCCAAACTTTATGGCCACCCTGTGTGTCCACTTCTTCCCGTCTGACTTCCATCACCCTAATTCCAGCTGTTTTCATGCGACCAATCTCATACCCTCCTAACTTCCCTCTTCCAATCTTACCTCCCTGTAACCCATTCTCACCCAGTATGGTCTGATTAACAAGGTGCACCTTCATAGCAATTGAACTCC
>NW_003852407.1:693656-710622 GCF_000181295.1 Otolemur garnettii | reverse complement strand
TCCTAACTTCCCTCTTCCAATCTTACCTCCCTGTAACCCATTCTCACCCAGTATGGTCTGATTAACAAGGTGCACCTTCATAGCAATTGAACTCCCAAGGGCCTCCCTTTCTCTCAGACTGCACTAAAATCTATCTCCTTGTCGATCTTGCACACCACTGTGGGATTTGTTGCCTTCCCCTTTCCAGTTTCATCACATTGTACCTTTATTCACTAGGCTCTATCAATACTGCTTCTCACCTTGTCCTGAAATACACTAAACAATTTCCAGTCTCCAGACATCAGCTTTTGCCATTCCCCATGTCTGAAATTCCCTTTGTTCAACTCTTCTCGTGGCCAACTTCTGATCCAGATCCCAGCTCATAGGCTGTGTAGCCCCCTAGCTACTGTCCTACCCTACTGTTAATTTTCCATTTGTAGTGCTTTTCTTGGTCTGTTCTCATTTCTCTACTCATTTATTTCCTGTTGTTTTTCATGTCCCCAGTGATAATGGAAACTAGTAGAGCAGCATATGTAACTGTTTTGCTCACTGTGATGTTCCCTGAAACAAGTAAATGTGTTAAAGCAATGAAATATTGTCATCCTCACCCACATCCATGTTCTCTTTATAGACGTTTATTGGACACACATTGTGTGCCAGCCATTGTGCAAAGTGCCTTGATTTTTCTTTTTATAGTTTTAATAATCAGTTAGGGAGCTACTGTATGTAATCTTTGTCTCTCCACTTCACAGATGAAGAAAATGGTCAGGCATGGTAGCTCAGGCCTGTGATCCTAGCCCTTGGGAGTTTAAGGTGAAAGGATCACTTGGGGTTAGCAGTTTGAGGCAGCTGTGAGCTAGGTTGAGGCCATGGTACTCTAGGAATGTGACAGTGGGAGAGTCTGGCTCTAAAGTCAATCAATTAATTAATAGAGATGGGTATTAGGCCCTATTACTTCTATTCTTATCATCATCTGCCTCCTCCTCCTCATCGTTTCAGGAAGAAGAATTAGAATTGGCCTGACTTTCCTTTCTTCTGCAGTGGTCAGGGGGAGAAATAAGGCCTTCTAGGTGGAAAGCATGCCGCAGTCGCCCAGATGAGCTGGTCAGGGGTGTGCATCATCAAGGGATGCTTCTAGCAAACAGAAAATGGATGAAACTAATAAAATTCTGTGTGGTTTTTTGGGTATAACTTGGAGTAATTCTTTCTGTTTCTCAAAATATGTTCTTTAGGCCATCTGCATTGGTATAACCCATGAGCCTCTTAGAAACGATCATTCACTGGCCTCACCTAGGCCTGCTGAAATGGAATATGTAAGGTTGGGGCATAGGAGACTGTGGGTTAAGGATCTGTCTGTCTCCCTCCCTGGGTCTGTGTTTGTCCCATTTATGTAACTGGAGCTATGTTGAAGCTGTTTTTGCTTGACTGGTGGTTCTTAAATACTGCTGTGGGAAAAGGATGGCCAGTCTGGTGGCAAGAAAGGAAATGCCTTATTAACATGAGTAAAATAAGGTATTTATATTTAAAAAATAAACCAAACCAAAGTAGGGCTAGTGGGCTTTGCACAAATGCCTGGATCTGTTATTAAAACTGGAGTATAAAGGCGGGGCTTGGTTATAAGGAAGAACAGTGAAGATACAGAACAGGGGAGGATGTCAGGGTAGGGCTGATGGCATCCAAGCAGAGTTGATTTTCTCACCTAGAGCACTTTTGCTTCCCTTTAATACCCAGGTTTAGTATCAGAGCAGACGGTTGGACTAATGCGGAAGTCAAGCAAAAATAGCTTCAACGTAGCTCCAGTTACATAAATGGGACAAATATGCACCCAGGGAGGAAGACGGGCCATTCTAACTGAAATGAGACAGATCTTTAACTTTGCAGTTGACTCCAAAGTTGTTCCAACTGGTGAGATGAATGAGTCCTACAAGAACATTTTGTAAAGCTGTATGAATAGGCAAAGAATAGCTGATGAATTTCAGCTTTAGAAAGTATAAGGTAATGTATCTGGGGAAATATAATCCAAACTATGGTGGTAAAAAAAGTACTCTGTCTGCTATCGCTTGTTTCGAGAACAGTGTTCCCAACCTTCCTAATGCTGCAATATATTTTCACTATTACATAGGGGTCATGACCCATGGGTTGAGAACCGCTGTTCTAGAACAAAAGGTATCTGTACCTCTGTCAACTATCCCTTGAAGGTAGTCCGATGTAAAGTAGCAATTCAAAAGATCAGGCAAGTGCAGAGATCACCATGATAAAATTGTAAAACAGAATTATGTGATTTTGGGAAAGCTTTGAACAGAACTAATAATGTTTTTGTACTTGGAGTAGAGTTCAAAGTTCCGTTCAGTACATTGTGATACGGTCACAAAGCAGTTAGAAAGGTTAACCTGAAAGGTCAACTGAAATGATCAAAGGAATGAAGCAGGAGGGCCAGATGGGAAATTTTCAGGGTGGAAAATGATGGGTAAGAAGGGACACAATCAAATTCAGGTCCATGAAGGATACTCAGAAGTGAAACATGAACTTGTTCAACAAATTTAAGAATACTGTACTGAGGAGAACGCTTGTGAAGCTTGAAGGTAATTTTAGGACAAAGAAAAAAAGTGCAAGGTTTTTTTATATAGCCAGTACTAAATTTATTGATATTGATATTGTTTCCCCTAGAGGGTCCACAAGCTGGATAATTAGGAACAAAAAGGATGGAGGATGAGATTCAAAATGATTTATAAAAGGTAAACTATTGATTATTTTTTGGATATTCCTTACTATTCATGAAATATCCAAAAGTATGCATTTTCATGAAAAATAAAGTGATGATTCATACAATATTATACATTCTTTAACACACATAACACACAAACACATACGTACCTATGTGTATCCCTGTGTGTATATATGTATAAACACTCATATATATTCACACTTAAGCATATAAATGTGTAAATTTATATTCATTTTTCTTTTAAAGTAAAATATTTAGTCATTATAAAAAAAACACATAAACATTAATTATAGGTAAATGTGGTAATACATAAAACTAGACCCCAGAAATCGCAGGGAGCGTCCTTATCCAAAGGGAACTACTATTAATATTCTACTGTATAATTTTCTCTGTGTGTTTACTTTTTTATATTTTCTGATTTTTCAAAGTAATTACTGCCTACAGGATTTTCCACTAATTATATAGACTTTTGGTTTAAGATAGGTCATATTTAACCATAATAATGTGAGCATCCTAATATACCATGAAATTCGGGTTACCAAGATGCAGGGATTTTTCTATAGACTAAAAATGAATTTAGCCATAGATCTTTCATTTTCTGTTTTAATCTGGTTTTAGGATTCAAGTTTGTTACGTTCATGAGTTAAGCCGTTTTCTAATTCTGTATCATTTCTGCAAATGTCTCATTTTACTTCTAATGCCTTTTGTTTTATATGTTTTAACGTCACTCAATTTGTGTGTAAAGACTGTATGTCTTTTAACAGCCTTCAGATGGCTCTTGTGTTTCTTTCTATCCAACAAATTTAAAATATTTTGCTATTTCCAAGGAGGATTTTGCTTACTCATATCTCTTGCTGTTACACTAAATAATTGTCAGGAGATATTTGAAGCAAATTTGAAGCAAACAGGGTCTGGCTTTGAATACTAGCATTGTTTACTGGCTATATTAAAAGTTATTCGAAGATATAAATTTGATAGTGGGTTTAAAGTACTTAATAAAATGACTGCCATAAAGTACATGTTCAAATTATTATTATTATTGTGATTATTTCCTCTGTCTTACTTGATAGCCTTGAATTTTATTTTAATACCATTCAAATTTTCTTTTGTTTATAAGAGTAGGGACACAATCAAATATTTGTTTGTTTTACTTTTAGTAGTAACTCAGAGGAAAGAAGCATTGTCATAATTTAATAGACAAGTATGTTTAGATTGATGTCAGTAGTTATTTTAAATCTGTAATTCCAAAATATGAAAGGCTGAAGGAGAATTCAGAATGCCATTGTTTTTCCTCTTTTAGATTTTATTAATCATAATGCTTTGGCATTAGATAAAGTTTCTTCATTTAACATTCTTTTTGGAATTTGTTTTTGATTTTGCATTCTACCTGCTATAATAATTACACGTACTTAATCACAGCCACATAAGCACTTTAATTATTTATGAAAGGAGGAGAAGGTGATATGACAAGAAAATGACTGAGGTTTAGGGAAATATTTGGAAAGTGTGACTTAACAATCTATTGGTCCAAACAGGAAAACTGTTTGGCAATGTCTTATATCATTGTAGTCTTTTAATTGACGTGTGAAAACACATGTTGCAACGCTTACACAGGGCCCATATGTATTTACAGTTAAAATTTAAATCCCTTAAGACAAAAGCAAGCATTTTATGTCTATTTTTTTCACATTCAGAAAAACTGAGGGAGACTTTCTGCATCAATGATGTAAATGGTAAATTCTCAAAAGACAGACAACTGACAAGTAATCAGTGTATCAGAGTTTGACAACCAACCTGGGTTTTATTTTTATTTATTTATTTATTTTGTTTCCTCGCTTACTTTTTTTTAAATTTTTTATTTCTTTGCCTTTGTTGTTGTTGCTGTTGAGACAGAGTCCCACCCTATGCCCCTGAGCAGAAGGCAATGGCGTCATAGCTCACTGCACTCTCAGACTGGGGCTGTGGGCATTCTGCTGCCTCAGCCTTCAGAAGCCGCTGAGATCACAGGTGCTTGCTGTGTACCCGGCTGGGTTTTTCCATTTTGTTAGGAGTCAGGGTCTCATTCTTGTTCAGGCAAGTCTCAAACTCCTAAGCTCAAGCAACTCTCCCTCCTCAGCCTCCCACAGTTCTAGGATTACAGGGTGTGAGCTGCCGCGCCCTATTCAACCTGGGTTTTAACAAGTAAGGACAGCATTTCTCTCTCACTTTGTACAAGAGATGAGCAAACTAATGGAAGAAGGGATGCTTTGCTGGCCGTGTGCATGATTAAACAGTATCTGCCCTGTTAAAATTGAGAGCAATATTTTGAGAGCCTGAGAAGGGAACTAAGGGTGTCAGATCTGGGAGATTGTCTGCACCTCCTGGGAAATGATACTTTCAAGTCCAGACTTCACTAAGTCTGAAAGCTAAAGGCAGAATCACTCAGGACCAGCAACTCAAACATCCGTCTGTATCCACAACTGGCTGTGTGGTTGCTGCAAAAAAAATCTGAAGCCTACAGGCATAATTTATGTCTGATGAAATCAGAGAAGTCCTAGTTTTTCTGCAAGAGTTTTACCAAGAAGAACGTGTGGAAAGCCCTGATAAGTGGCAAGTGAAGGGAAGGAAGCTAGTACATTTCTAAAAAAGTAAGTCATCAATAGCAATAGTGCTTTAAGTGTGGTCTCCAGACCAGCAATAGCATCACTTGTGGGGATGTGTTAGAAATTGGAAAATCTTGTCCCCCTCTGCCCAGACCTATTGAAAAAGAAACTATTGGAGACAAGAATCTGTAATCTGTTTCTTCTGGGTGTTTCTGATGCAAGAGAATTAATCAAAGGCCCTTAGAATAGGGACTGACAACCTCATCTCTCTCTGAAGCCATTGAAGCATCATTGTATTATAGCCTGATTTGGTATTTATGATGATACCCTTAAAGAATTCAGAGTTTTATTTTAGTTGTCTGCTTAGTTTAGTCTGATCTTTTAATGAAGGTAGATAAATATGTATCTTTGATACTTTGTCATCAACTTTCTTGGAGGTATTTGACTTGTGTACCCAGCTTGGTTTGGGGTTTGGCTGGAACAGTAGGTAGGAACAGCTTTAGTTAGTGGCCAGTGGTTTCCAATTAGGAAATTTTGCAGAGTAAGCTGAATTTCCTTTGAAAACTAGACAGCAGGCAATCTTGACCTTCCATTGCTACCTGAGTGCAAGTGACTGGAGCTAAGGAGCAGCTGTTCCTCTAAGGAGGAACATGTACTCTGGAGTCCCCATCTCCACCTGGCTTTCCTTTGTATTGCCCTTTAGTCCTGATCCAGCTGAGTCTTTTTTCAACATTGATCCCTTCCAAAAAATCTCCCCTGAATGGCAGTAATCCAACCACTCTTGTGAGTATCTTCATTTTGTGCGTCAGCACGGATATTTGTATTGGACCATATTAGAAATTCAAGTCTCCAGGAGTGTCACTAATGCATGATTTAAGATACTCCCAGAATAAAAGGGTTTAAGGTAAGTAATTTTTAACATGTAACAGCTTTAATTTGTAAAAATGAAATTATGCGAAAATAACATATTGTCCTAGAAGCCTTTTAGAAAAGCGTGCATTAGTCTTCCATAATGCAAAATGTCAAGGGCCTGGCATGGTGGCTCACACCTGTCACCCTAACGCTCGGGGAGGCCAAGGTGGGTGGATTGCCTGAGCTCACAGGTTCAAGACCAGTCTCGCTCTCAGCCAGAGTGAAACCTCATCTCTAAAATAGCAAGGTGTTGTGGTAGAAGCCTGTAGTCCCAGCTACTTGGGAGGCTGAGGCAAGGGAATTGCTTGAGCCCAAGAGTTTGAGATTTCTGTAAGCTATGACACCATGGCACTCTACCCAGGGTCACAAAGTGAAACTCTGTCTCAAAAAAAAAAAAAAAAAAGTAAATATCTGCATGTTTATATCAGCTAACTCCTTATATTGTCCAAATCCTGAATTTCAGCACCCAAACAAGACCACCTTGATATGGGACTGTAGAGGGATGTAAATGAATAAATTCACTCTTGAGGGATATAAATAAAAATTCCCATAGTTGGCGGTAAGGGGCTAATAGGAGGGCTGGTACAGCCATAGTTTTCCAATCTCCTTTGGGGTTGGCTATAAAGGGTTTCAGAACATAAGTGAACTCTTTACACGTTGTGGAGGTTTCACCACAGATATCCCACCATCTCTTGTGTCAAAGAGGCAAATGGAAAGCAGTCACCTTCTTATGCTGGAGTTTGAGAAGTGGGCTCATGTCTGTTCGTGGGAGGGTACTGTGGACTTCATCTCACAGAAAGGGTTCACTCATGCTGCCTGCCAGAGATGACAGCCATGCTACAGCTGACTGCCAGCCTTCCAGGAAGCCTGTTCCCACTGTGGCAACTGAAGTCGCATGTTCATGAATCTATCAAAGACTCCTGCTGAATTTCAAGGTTAGAGACCACTGCAGCAGAGTTCGTGAGGAGGTATCTGGCACATATTTAAAAAGAACTGAGAAAAGACCTGGAAGGGAAGAGTCAACAACTTTAACCTCTTGAAGGTATAGGAGAAGGAAATCTACTGATTTAAAGATGGTATTAAGGAAAAACCATGTAAAGAAGTATATCTCTGTAGGCATTCTAGCTAAAAAAGGTAAAATAACATTAATAGCATGAAAATCTTTCAAAGGGGAAGAGTAACTAGAACAGTCTAAGATAATATTTTGATTCGGGATATATAAGATGTTTTTGCCATGCTGTTATTTTGTGTGCTATCATGACTGTTTCATTTTAGGGTACACACTTTATAAGGACTCCACCGGAATCATTCCCAACTCTCACCTTTCACTAAAACCTTTATACTTCATGAAACCTTTAGTTTCTCACTTCTGATTCTTCTGTTGTAGTATGTGTGTCTGAGAGTGCTCATGTGTATATTTGTGTAAATTATTCCCAATGACTGGAGGATGTAATAGGAGGGGAGGTTCTAGCATTATGAATGATGTTATGATATTGAATAATCTATCATTCATTGAACACCACCTGTGTACTAGACACTGTAATATATTTTGCGTGAACTTGCACTTCTTTTCAGTACAATACAGTAAAGGATGCATCTATCTCCATATTTTATAAATTAGAAAACAGAGATAATAAACATAGATCTCCTAACTTATGACTCACGCCCCCATTCTTTCTTGTCTCCCATACTGAATTTCTAAGGTGAAGCCTTAACACAGCGTTCAACCTTGACACCATGCCTCAGTGACTCTGCAGTTTCCTTTCTTCTTATAATAATAATACCGACTGTATTCATCTAGGGCTGAAGGTGGCAGACCCTGTTTTTAACATTTGCATATCTCCTTTAATCCTTCCATGATTTGTATTATCATTGTTCTCCATTCTATAGGTTAAAAAAAAAGTAAGGCTCAGGGAGCTTGAGTAAATTCTCTTGGTCACACAACTAGGAAACAGCTGAATCGAGATTCAAACCCAGATCAGGACAACTCCGGATGTCATGCTCTTCACCATCACACAAAACTGTCTCCAGCCACACCATGCTCCCACCACGATGAAGTGGGAAAATTACCAAATTAATAGTCACAGACATTAGAAGTTCTCTTTCCCATGTGGCTACTGCCAAGTCCTGCTTCTTCATCTGAAAGCTGTGATTAATCGTCCCTGCTCTGCTCAAGTCATATCACTGCTGTGAGACTTCAACCAGAAACAAGGATGGGAAAGCTTGAACTATAAGCTTTTGTTAAAATACTGTCAGTGACTTGAGAGGCTGAGACTGCTGTAATGATTTATTTTGTATCTTGCATGAACCTGGAAGAGTTCTTAACTCTGCAACTTTTCAGGACTCAGCCAGAAACCAAATACTCAGCAAGTGTTCTGGTAAGAGAGATAAGTGAGGGCATTTCTTAGAAGTCAGAAAAGGCTCTCTTTTCCCCTTAAGGAGCAGAACCACCAAAAATGTAATCAAGAGTGTGGTCTGCTTGGGTTATTGTTATTTCAAATTAATGCCTTTTCCTATTATTTGTTTCAGTTCTGTTTTTTGTTCTAATTTTTTGCTAATTGGAGTGAACAAGAACTGAGAAATGCCAGTGGCTGGTGATCTGAAATAGCCTTGAACTCAGCCTCTGATGACCTAAGTATTTGCAGTGATGAGATGACTGCTATGCTCTTGCCTCAAGAGTAGTTTTCAGCTTTATTGAACCTGCAGGGCAGTGAGTGCAATGCTCTTGCCAAGGAGCTAGAGGCCTCAGATTCTAACATCTTAGGACTAATAGATGTTGCTTTTCTTTCTCCAAAATACTCCATCTAATGATTTAGGAACAAAAATATATAGGCATTTCTGGCATTTCTTTTCCAAGTTACCTCTCCTCCTATCTCTTTAATCCCAATGTAGGTTTATTTTTATCACAGAAACAAGAACTGGAAGGCCAAAGTTGCACCAGAAGGACAGTATTCAGAACATGTATTTGACAGTCATCACTTGAGGACCGACTTACCCGGGCACTCTGATAGGTACTAGGGACAATGCTGGCTATTCTCTGCTCTGGAGAAGCTTAGCCTTTCCATTTCCGTATTGTTTGGAATTGTGACCTTCATGATATTTTTACATTCTTCTCTATCAATATTTGTGTATTTCTTTGCTGACTCATCTTATTCCGTCAAGTTATCCCCAATACATAGGCTGTATGAGAAATTTCACAGGAACTTGAATTTCTGATTCTGTTTTAATTGAAAACAAATCCTTTGTCTCTGGATTTACTCTCTCTTTCTACACAAACTCAATGGTCAGTTTTCCATCCCGGCCCATGTCGTTCAGCTGGGCTATCTCATTTTCCCTTTTAATAAATCAACTCTTTCAAAACTATTACCACCTTATAATACATTTGGGTATCAGCTCTCTGACCACAGAATGTAATTTGGTGGCAGAAGCCTCTAAACAAGCTTCTTTTTCATAAGAGATGTGTAGATTATGTAACTCACACCCAAAGATGTTTAAGGTAAATCAGTGTGGCTGTGTGGCTCCTCTAACAAAGAGGAGAGCGGTGGCAATCAGTAACTTAAAAACCTCCATCTGAAAACAAACAAACAAACAAACAAAACCTCCATCTGTGGGTGGCTCCTATGGCTCAGTGGGTAGAGCACCCATGTACCGAGGGTGGTGGGTTCAAACCCAGCCTCAGCCACACTGCAACTCAAAATAGCCAAGCATTGTGGTGGGCCCCTGTAGTCCCAGCTACTTGTGAGGCTGAGGCAAGAGAATCACCTAAGCCTAAGAGCTGGAGGTTGCTGTGAGCTATGACACCACAGTACTCTACCTAGGGTGACAGAATGAGACTCTGTCTCTAAAAAAAAAATATCCTCCATCTGTTTCAGTTTAAGGATATTGGTATTTATAGTCTGAATATTTCTTTAGCTATAACTACTTTAAAATGGATAACCAACATTTCCCCCCAAAATTCCAGATTTCTTACTCCCAAACCATTTGGGTTTTGGTCATTCCTGCATTGCCAGTGGGCTAGAAGCCATCGGAATGTGATGTTACAGTGCGGGATGCATGGGCTTGAAGGGTTAGTTTGCAAGGTAACTCATTCACAACGGGCAGGATTGGCACTGAGATGGGAAATTCTACTTCCAGAGTTACAGTTCATGGTTTTCTATTATACCAAGCTACTCCCACAGGGCATATTTACTTTATAAGTCCACCAAAAAAAGTTTATATTTGCAAAGCAGGATATAGAATCCTAAGAGTAAAGTGTCATTTCAAAATGAAGATATCTTAAGTATTCTGAAGATATTAATGAATGTTTTATTATTCTCCAAATATATCGTTAGATCTCTAGTAGTATTATGTTCAATGCTTTGTCATTATTGCATAAACTGCAAAATATCATTACAATTTGTATTATTCTTACTTACAATAGGGCAGATAAGCACATACGCTCATTCCCATGATAAAGAGAAGATATCCAAGTGTAGGAATTTCAATGACTTATTCAAAGTACACATGATATGGAACAGTATTTCCATGTTTGCACAATATTGCCAGGACAATGGACATATTAAAATTATCTGGGGTAAGTGAATTTGATCCTCTGTTAAGGGTGATTCAGCCTTCTGCCTACTGCTACTTGAACCTGACGTAATTATTCATGCAATGTGGCCTTTCATATTCCAGATGAGATCTAGCTTTTCATGTTCTATATATCTTAAATTGTCTATGTCTTTATTTTCCTTTTTTCCTAAATTTTTAAAATAATTTTTAATTAGTAAAAGTATGTAATCAAGAAATAAAAACACTTGTAGTTCACCATTATCCCAAATGAAATGTAAATGTTCCTTCTAATAATGTCCTATTCCCATTTGCTAGGGAGGCGTATCTGTAGGTGTTTCTCACATCCTTAACCATCTTCATTAGAACCTAAATCACCAAAAACATCCATGTTATATGTGGAAGGAGATGTGTGACCTTAAGACAGGCATTAAATATCTTTCCAGAAACTGAGTTTTCAGTTGTGAAATTGGTTAGTAGTTTTTTTTCCTTCTTATATCCTAGGACTTTCGTGATGACTACATAAAATAGGGCATTTAAAAGTTAGGGGCAAGTTAGAAGAGTTAGAAGGGTTGTCCCTTTTTAAGTGACTGCGTTCAATATATAAAAGCCACTTTACACAGCTCACGTGTCCCCTTTTATCTGTTTAACGGCTTTGGCCTTGGTGGAGTTAAGTTTCATTCTCATAAACTAAACCAATTTACTTATTTATATCTTAACAATTACTTTCAACCAACCAGAAGTCATTTCTCACTTGTTTGAATCCCATAGCATTGCATTTGTACCTCTTTTGGTTTTATGACACCTTTTAGTGCTATTTTTATCTGTTTAGGAATCTCAAACAGGTTTCTGGCTCTACATCCCTCCAGCAGTACCCAACATCACTTTTCAAAAAAGACACACTTATCAAATATTTAAGTTGTAAATGAATTAATAAATAAAGAGATGGATGAGTAACAGAAACATTTTAAAGTCACCATGACACTCATTGTCAGCACTCAGATAATGAATCCTGCCGACAGGTGCTGAGGTGTCTCCGTGTCTTTACCCCTCCCTGTAGTTGCCCCACTGCTGTCAGAACAGTTGCTAATGTGAGACATCAATACGTGGCATCGACCGCCTGCTTCTACTGGGCTTTGTCTGCCTTTCTGACCTGGGCCCAGTTCTCACACATGATATATTGAGTTATTCCTGCTGAGTTCAACCTGTACCTGCCAGTTCCATTTGCCAGTGGGGTCCTTTGGACCTTGCAGAGCAGTGGCCTGTCTCTACCCACTGAGACATTCAGAGGCAGCACGAAGGCAGGACGTGTAGCTTATCCATTTGTATCACTGACTTTCAAAGCTGCCTGAACAAATGGTTCTGGCTGGATTTATTTCAAAGCATTGACTATAGCAGACAGAAAGCTTCCTGCCAGGCACTTATATTTACCACACAAATTTGTCAGCTTAACCAAACATTTCAGTGTGTTAGGAGCAGAAATTTGAACTGATTGATCTAAAGGGCTCCAACACTATAAAGGAGATGAAGGTGCATCAGTCGACATAACATTCTGCACGGCTCCAGAATGATCACTGAATACATGTTGCTTTTCCAAAGAACTGTGCTGTGGTCTTCCCCCCTCCCGTACTGAGCTCACAAAACCAATCAACCTTCATCAGTGTTGGCATATTTAGGCTTAAACAGGATAGTTGTATTAGCAGCATTCTGGAGGTGGCCTGATAAATTGCATAGCAAAAATGCTCTTATAAACTCTGAGCCAAATCAGAGGACATAGTGAATTCTTATTTTAGAATTTATATCATCTCCATCTTATATGTACCTGTGCTCAACTCCCCATTCAGTAAAATGGGAATTACTCATTTGCTATCATATTGCTGTCATACTTTTTTCATAAATGGACTTTAGGGTTGTGATAAAAATCTTTACAATCCAAATTCTATGGAAATACCTGTGGTGTAAACCAATACAGACAGCATAGCATAAACTGATCATTTACAAATATACACTTATCACAGTTTTAGATACACTAGGAAAATATGTTATCACTTGTTGTTCTTTTGAACATCTTTTGGAGATGAGGTAATCATACTGGTTGTAATTGTCCTGACTACTACCAGATTTATATCATCTGTCATTTCAATATTTTCTTCACATGTAATTCGATTTAGCTGGACTTCTTTTATTTTGTCAAAAGTTGTTTGAAGAACAATTAAAGATATGAAATAGAAGTTTCCAAAAAAAAAAAATTAGGAGTTTCCAAATATTTAAAACCACTGACAGGCAATAAACCGCACATTTTTCAGATGAGTTTTAGGATTACCCTCAGAGAAAGGCACGGACGTATTGGAGGAAGGTCTCATGTTTCTCCAAGGATCTTGCAAATCTATGAGGCAAATTAATAGCTCAGTTCTTTCCAAGGGACTATTGCCAAATTTCATAAGCTAATCACTCAAGAAGCAATTTTTAAAAAGCTACACTATTTAAATTAATTCACCAAGGTTACAAATGAAGCTAATGGTGTTAGTTCTTTTTTCCTTAGTTTCCTCTAAGTCTATGGTGATAAATTCATTATGTATATAGAAGAGTGGTATAAATATTTTAATTTCAGTTTCTTTAATTAAGCCATAACTAAAGACCAGCTTCAGCTAAGCCTGTATGTCTTAATAATTTTTTTAAATTCATAAACTTTATTTTTTCTGAAGCAGTTTCGGGCTCAACGCAAAGTTGAACAGAAAGTACAGAGAGTTCCGAAATCCTCCCTGTCCCCACACTTGCACATCCCCTTCCTAGGGGCATCCATGCCACAGGGGTGCATTTGTTACTATCAGTATACCTGCCCCAAGACATCATGGTCACCCAGAATCTGTATTCACATTTGGGTTCATTCTTTATGCTGTGTATTCTGTGGGCTTTGACCTTCATGGATGAGGTATAATGGCATTCATCTCACATAGTAGTTTCAGACATAATAGTTCAAGGGTCCAAAGAATCCTCTGTGCTGTGTCTACTCATTCCTTCCTACTTTGTAACCCCTGGCAACCATTCATCTCTTTATTATCTCTGTAGTTTTATCTTTTCTAGAATATTATACAGTTCAAATCCCATTGTATTTATTCTTTTTAAATGGACTTCTTTTACTCAAGAATATGCACTCGGGACTCCTCCATGTCTTTTCATGGCTTAATAGCTCATTTCTTTTAAGTGCCAAGTAATAGCTCATTTCTTTTAAGTGCCAAGTGATATTCCACTGTTGAATGTACCACAGTTTGTTTATTCATTTTACCACTGAAGGACATCTTGATTACCAGGTTTTGGCAATTATAAACAGAGTTTCTATAAATATACATGTGCAGATTTTTGTGTGAACATAAGTTTTCAGTTCATTTAGGCAAATATCAAGGAGCCTGACTGCTGGGTCATATGGTAAGAGTATGTACAGTTTTGTAATAATCTGCCAAACTGTCCTCCAAAGGGATTGTGCTATTTTGCATTAACACCAGCAATAGAGTTCCTGTTGCTCCAAAGCCTGGCCAGCATTTGATGCTGTCAGTGTTCTGGATTTGCTCTATGTTGTCGTTTTTCATAGTTGATTTTATTTTCAGTTCTCTTATGTCATACAATGTTGAACATTTATTATGTATACTTATTTACCATCTATATATCTTCTATGATTAGGAGTCTATTTAAGTCTTTTGCCAATTGAAAAATCAGGCTGCTGTCTTCTTTAAGTTTTAAGAGTTTTATCAGTTGTGTCTTTTGCAGATGTTGTCTACAAGTCTATGGCTTGTCTTACCATTCCTTTAACTTTGTCTTTCACAGAGCAGAGGTTTTATATTTCAAGGAAATTCAGCTTATCAATGATTTCTTCTTTATTGATCACGTCTTTGGTGTGGGATCCAAAAAGTCATCACCATACACAAGGTCATTTAGGTTTTCACCTGTTCCAGGAGTTTTATAGCTTAGCATTTTAAATGTAGGTCTTCAATAACATTTTGAGTTAATTCTTGTGAAGTATATGAGGTCTGTGTCTGGAATCATCTTTTTTTGCATGTGGATGTTAAGTTGTGTCAGTAACAATTGTTGAAAAGATTATTTTTGCCCAATGTTATTACCTGTGCTCATTTGGCAATTGTCAATTGACTATGTATGTAGCCCTCTATTTGGGGGCTCTCTGTCTTGATCTTTCTTTCACCAAGACCATACTGTCTTGTTACTGTAGCCTTATGGAAGTAGGCCATGAATTTGAGCAGTGCCTGTCCTCCGACTTGGTTCTTCACCTTTAATATTGAGTTTGCTATTCAGAGTCTTTTGCCTTTTCATATAAACTTAACAATCAGTTTATTGACAACCACGAAAAAACTTGCTGAGATTTTGATTTTGATGTCATTGAATTTACAGACTAAGTTGTAAAGAACTGACATCTTGACAATATTCAGTCATCTTATTTATGACCATAAAATATATTAATGTTTAGCTCTTCTTTGATATCTTGATTAGACCTTAACTACATTGTATGCATAATAGATTGACATAAAACTTACAGTATTTTAATCAGGAGGAAATACTTTCCTCTATGCAAGTTAAATCATTTAAATCTTATCTAATAGTGATCAGATTTAGAATGGATTTCAAGAAAGGAATGCACACTTTTCCCAGTTAAGTTAAATTTATCTTGAGCAAAGTACAGATAGCCATATGTCTTTCAATCTCTTGTAACTTCAGTGCCTAAGAATTGGTGGAAGTATCTAGTCATTTCTGGGTGCAGACAATTTTCTCAACAGACGAGTAGACTATTTCCTGAGACTTTGCAAAGGTGTTGGTTAAGAAAAAAAGAGAACAAAAGAACAATCCAATGGTAAAGATATGTAAGAGAACATATTGCTCAAATCAGAAGGATTTCCTCAGCAGTAAAATTGAAAAAACATAATTTTTATGATGTTTTAATTTTTAATTTTTAATTATGGGTACATAATTGTTGTATATATTTATGAGGTCCATGTGATGTTTTGATACAGGCATACAATGTGTAATGATCAAACTGGAGTAGTTAGGGTATCCGTTACCTAAAATATTATTTCTTTGTGTTAGGAACATTGCAATTCCACTCTTTTAGCTATCAAAAATATGCAATAAATTATTATTGAGAATGTTCGCCCTGTTGTGCTAACAAATACTAGATCTTATTCTATTTAACAGTATTTTTATACCCATTAACCATCCCTGATTTATCTCCCCCTCCCCATTTACCCTTCCCAGCCTCTGGTATGCATCCTCCTACTCTGGATCAATATGAGTTCAATTATTTTAAATTTTAGGCCTGACATATGTGTGTGAACATGCAAAATTTGTCTTTCTTTGTCTTTGTTATTTTATTTAACATTATCTCTTTATGGCATTTCTTTTTATGGTTGAATAATATTCCATCAGGAATATTCCGTACCACATTTTCTTTGTTCATTCATCCACTGATGGAAACTTAGATTGCTTTCAGATGGTGACTATTATGAATAGTGCTGTAACAAGCATGGGAGTGCAGATATCTCTTTGTCCTGTGATATTATTTCCTTCCTTTTGGACATATGCCTAGCAGTGCCATTGCTAGAATATATGGTCATTTCATTTTTAGCTTTTTGGAGAACCTCCATACTGTTTCTTCATAGTGATTGTATGAATTCACATTCTCACCAATAGTGTGTGAGGGTTCCCCTTTCTCTAGATCCTCGCCACCACTTGTTCAAAATCATTTTAACTAGAGTGAATAACATTTCATAGTAGTTTTGCTTGCATTTCTCTGATGATTAGTGATGTTGAACATTTTTTCATATACCTGTTGGTCATTTACCATGTACATGTCTTCTTTTGAGAAATGTGAATTCAATCCTTATACTCATATTTAATCAGATTATTTTATTTATCTATTTAGTTGTTTGTGTATCTTATATGCTGTTGTTATTAATCCCTTGTTAGATGTATAGTTTGAAAATACTTTCTCTCCTCCTTTGGGTTGTTCCTTACTTTGGCGATTGTGGACAAGCTTTTTAGCTCAATATGATTCCATTTCTCCATTTCTGCTTTGATTGCCTGTACATTTGAAGTACTACTCAAGAAATCTTTGCCTGGACCAGAATTTTGAGAATGTCCCCAGGGTTTTCTTTTCATAGTTTCATAGTTTCAGCTTTTATATTTAAGACTTTAATCCATTTTTGACTTTTTTTTT
>NW_003852407.1:691336-693454 GCF_000181295.1 Otolemur garnettii | reverse complement strand
TATATTCATTCATTAAATGTGTATTGAAAACCCATCACATACCACCAAAATAGTGGATTACAACTTTGCTAGAGAAATAGACATTTGTAAATAATTATTATATAAAGATATGGAAAGTGGAGCAATTGATATCTCTAAAAGAAGAAATAATTTGAACTGGCCCTTATAATATTAGAAGGATTTCTATTAACAGAGTGAAGAAGCTACAGAAGTGTAAGAGAATAGTGTTTTCAAGAAATACTTATGGAAAATCTGCAAAGTGCCACCCACAAAAATACCAGGTTCATTCTCTCCTATATTCAGTAGAGGCATTATCTAGTGATCATAGAACTGGTAATTAAATATGGCAACTGTGGCTCGGCACTCATAGCTCAAATGTTAGGGGGCCAGCCACTTACACCAGGGCTGGTGGATTCGAACCTGGGCCTGCTAAAATAACAATGAATAACAACAACAACAACAAATAGCCTGGTGTTGTGGCAGTTGCCTGTAGTCTCTGCTACTTGGGAGTCTGAGGCAAGATAATTGCCTAAGCTCAAGAGTTTGAGGTGGCTATGAGCTGTGATGCCATGGCTCTCTACCAAGGGTGACATAGGGAGACTCTGTCTCAAATAAATAAATAAGACAAATGTGTTTATAAGACCATGAAAATATATGTACACAGAGGAAGGCTATGTCACTCCACTACAGGTTTTTAGTATGCTGCTTTTGAAACATTGGTGCCCAGGTCAACATTTGGGGGAGCACCAAGATCAAAAGCCCAGGATGTATGGAGTGCACCACATGCTGTATGTCCTAAGACTTGTTCGATAGACTGAAAAGGGGATAAATGATAGAAATTAATCCTAAAGAGGCAAGTAGGAACACATCATGCAGAGCCTGCAAGCTACATTAAGACCAATGGGATATCATGGGGTAGTTGTTATGGAGGAAGCAATGTGTTCAGAGGAACAATTAACACAAGTACACCCACTTTATTATAAAACACAGATTGGGGAAGGCCAGATCAGAAGAAGAAACAGCAATAAGGCTGTTGCATTGATTCAAGATGCCACAATTTCCTGAATTAGAATAGTGGGATGGGAAATGGAATCTAGAAGAAAAGCGAGCAAAAATGTGATTATTAAAGGCACAGGCTCTGCCATCAGAATGTTTGTTTTATTTCTGTATTAAATCAGCCTGCTCTTTTTTTACAATGTCATGTTTTCTTTTTTAATTACAGTTCTTATTTATACTATCTTTTCATTATTTTATACATATTTATTGTATGGTGCCTTTTGACTTTTGTATAATCTGCATTTTCTACGGTACAAATCTACAGTTTGTTAAGTTTGTTGATGCTCCTCAGATCTGATATAGTTTGTAATCTTTCTTAATAGTGAGATCATCTTTGAGGAAAATATCCTTTTTTCCCCCCTTGTTGTGATGCCGACTCTCTTCGGTTGTGAAAATTCCCTATAGAATGGAGTCATGTTTTCTTCTTTTGGGATTCAGTGGGTCATGAGTAATTTTATATTGATTTTCTGGCTTCTTATTTTTGCACTTTACAAATATGATCGTCATATATCTTCTTGATTCAGGATCTTAAGACAAATTGCCTCTTTCTCTTTCCTTGCCTGGCTACCATGCCATAAATTTATATAATTACTTTTATTGTGCTTTTTCCATTTTTTCTGATATTTAAGAATTTCTCTTTATATGTTTAAAATATATTTTTATAGTGTTATATGTGTTCAAAGGTGCAAGCAGTAAGGCTTTGGCATGTCCTGTCTGAATCAGTAGAATTTATCACATTGTCAGGTGACTGGCTCCTCGGTTGGAATCCTGACTTTAGATTTTACTTGCTATCTGTATGATCTTACGTGCCAGTCATGTATAAATGACTCAAGATGTGTAACCTGCTTTTATTAATATTTATCTATAAAGATTATCACTAGGAAATATATACTTGGCAGGAATAAGTACTTGGGAACAGAGAATCCTAAAATAGGGACATTATCCTTGTAATAAAAAGAATAAAAAATAGCTTTCAGACATTAAATCCATATTTTCAAAGATAATTTTGAAAGATGCTTAAGATATATGTTGATATTAAGATGTAGGTGGGATGAACAGTGA
>NW_003852407.1:688921-689938 GCF_000181295.1 Otolemur garnettii | reverse complement strand
AGATTAAGAAGGGAAATCTTTCATCAAGTGAATATCCCTGAAGTCTTTTCCTATAATTAAAAATTTTAACATTTGTAATAAATTACATAAATCATTACATGTTATATTGCCAGCAGAAATAAGGTTTAGAGTCCTACGGAATCCAACTTCTGGGTCTGTCACTTTTCTTTTAACTTCTACATTTTTAATATTGCTTTAGGCTTGCTGTCTCTTCTTTACTAATTGGCATACTTTCCTTTTCTTTTTTACTTTACCCATTTGAGAAAATCATTTATTTTCTTCCATAATCTCTTAAATAATTTACCATGGTTCATTGCAGTTTGTTATCCAGTGACTTCAAATTCAAGATGACATAGTTCGTGTAAATGCTGTCACCTTTCAGCCACCTTTGGAAAACATGGACGGAGGAGCAACTTTATAATATTTTTCTCATACTCTTAACTGACTTCATTGACAAAGTGAGCTTTGTAGTTAGGCTTTCTTTACTTTTCTACCTTTAATCCCTCCAACAGTTACTCTCAAAGACCAGTCAAATTCAATTTCTGTGAACTCCAAGGGATTATTCACGATCAAGAATTTATTGATGGACTAGTGTTTGAAGTAAATGAATAATAGACTTAAAGGTATTTTTGTCATATAGTAACATTATTTTATGACATTTATATTTTTACTGTAAGGCTAATGTAGGACACAGACTGAATTTTGATGGCCCTTCAGAGAAGACCTTACATTTTCATCGATTTCTACCACCAAGACCCATACAACCCATAAACACATGCTTATGTTAATTGTGGAGATATAAAGATCAAAAATAAAGTCTATGGCACAATATTGCCACAATGTGAAATTTTATGTTGATTACTAAGAAGTTATTTCTCTCTTTTTTAAAGAAGTTATTTCTAAAGAAAGCCTCAGCATGCAGCATTTTCTAGGAAAATGATATTAGATGGAGACGCATGCCCATATTGCCAACTGAGCATAGATTTCTTTAATGATAAATGATCTTACAAAAGCAGA
>NW_003852407.1:687808-688538 GCF_000181295.1 Otolemur garnettii | reverse complement strand
AACATGCATAAAAATGATAGAATCTTTAAAAATGCACAGTATAATCATTAGAATATAATGGACAGAGAAAGCCTTGTAAATAAATAATTATGATAGGATAAGTGTGATTTAAGAGAGAGGTATATCAGAGGCTACAGTACATAAAGGAAATAAAAGACTATTTTTTATCAATTATAAATTCTACATTGCCCATTAGAAGCTCAACTTAAGGAGAGTTGAAAAGAGGGCAAAGAATGTCTTCTATCCTTCATGACTGTACTTCAATTCAGAAAAGGTGCCCTAAGAAACAGAGGAATTTCAACATAGTTTACCAACATCTTAGTTTAGTTAATAAGAAACCGTTTAATTGTGTGGAATCTCAAAAGTAACTTTTGCCTTGACCATTGGTGGTTTTTATTAAAAACATGGAATCATAAAATCCAATAGATGAGGCATTTTTATGAATATATAAAAGAACCTACAAATGATAAATAAAAAAGTTTGTATTCTTTTCCTTATCTGTGACTGTGATTTATGTTAATCTCTGATTTTGTTCATTTTCTTTTTCTTTAATCGTTGACTTAGTAGTGCTCAAGGAATGAGAGGTACTATTTTCTAGTCAAACTTTCTCCATAACTTTCTCTCATTGGATATGAGAAAATAAGAAATTCATTAAATACTGATATGTTTATTGCTTTGATTAAATGGGAAAATTTTAGGTCATTCCAGAAGGCTCCATTTGAAATATTCT
>NW_003852407.1:684854-687138 GCF_000181295.1 Otolemur garnettii | reverse complement strand
AAAAAAAAAATAATTCACACCATACAATTTTTTTTTTGTTAAAGCAAAGCAGTGTACATTAATGGAATCATGGGGTACAATGTGCTGGTTTTATATACAATTTGAAATTTTTTCATCAAACTGGTTAACATAGCCTTCACAGCATTTTCTTAGTTATCGTGTTAAGACATTTGTATTCTATACCTAGTAAATTTCACATGTACCCTTGTAAGATGCATCATAGGTGTGGTCCCACCAATTACTCTCCCTCCACCCATCCTCCCTCTCCCCTCCCTCTCCCCTTTCCCCTTCTTTTTGGGCTATAAATGGTTATAGCTTTCATAAGAAAGCTATAAATTCATTTCATAAGAAAGCTATAAATTGGTTTCATAGTGAGACTGATGACAAAGATATATGTACCAGAATGTTTATTGTAACCCAATTCATAATTTCTAAGTCATGGAAGAAGCCCAAGTACCCATCAACCCATGAATGGATCAATAAATTGTATATGTACACCATGATATTATGCAGCCTTAAAGAAAGATGGAGACTTTACCTCCTTCCTGTTTACATGGATGGAGCTGGAACATATCAAAGTATCTCAAGAATGGAAGAAAAAGTATCCAATGTACTCAGTCTCACACCATACAATTTTGTCCAAAGTCCTAAGCATTCCAAGGGGTCAAAATTTTATCTCTTTTTATTTAGCTGATTCTGTCTTCATATACCTTATACATTTAAATATTCATGGCTTTGTAAGTATAAATTCCATTCCAAAGCTAGGTTTAAAACTATGGCCAGAGAATAGTAATATTTATTATTTTTTTTCTTTTCTTCGTTGTTTATTCTTCAAACAGATATTTGGTCATTTCAATGAATGCCTTTAGAATTTAGGTCTAAGATTTTTTAAAATGTTATTCTGAAAGGATATTGGAAAGAAACTATCCCAAATATTTTTCAGAGAAAGTACAGTGTGTCATAAATAATTTACATTTCTGCTCTGAGACCCTCTTGTTACTCAGTAGTAAACTCAAATGTGCTTCTCAGGTTTTCTGTCTCCAGTTTCAGTTCTCTTTCTACTATATCTGTTAGCTCAGGGATTTGCATTAGTGTTTAGATCTCAAGGTAGCGTAACCAACTACCTGGAGACTCTTTCTTTCATAAACAGGCGAGGCTGAGAAGCAGGAGCATTTTCTTAGCACATTCCGCACACTGCACTGCTGTGTTTGGCTCTGTGGGGAGTCGTAAAGGAAGATCATGCTTGTCGTCCGAAAGTGCTTCTCTCCTTTGCTAAAGAACTTGAAAACATCTGAGATAGACTGCTAGGAATTTTTTCCCCCAAATCCATAGATCATTTCCCATAGCCAACATATAATTCTATCTAACCTTTTTCCCTTGCAATTCTGAAGCTCAGATCTGCTCTAAAGCAAAACTTGTTTGAGGAGGGGGTTAGTCCACGGTCTTGCTTCTCAGCCTCGCCTGCTTGTATACTCTGACAACTTGAATGATTCACTTTCCAAAAGTGAGTAACAGAAGGAGAACACTTATTTATTTATGCTTTAAAACACCCATGAGAACCTTAATAATTTTTGTTCTGTTTTTGAATTGCTTAGGCATTCCATACGCTTTAGAGAGCAGGCTAATATCCTGAACAATCTCAGTTTTTCCGTTTACTCCCACCCTTAAGGTATATTTTGTTCATCTCTGCCATTCAGTGCAGCCCAGGAGACTGGCCCCTGGGCTTTCCTGGCTCCTGGTGGCTGTTCCCAGTGGAAGGCACCAGAAGGAAAAGACGCAAAGGCCAGGGGGTTGATGGGGCTTTTCTCCTCTCTCCACTCGCTGTACCCTCCCTGATGGCAGCCACTCAGAGGACCCCTATTCTTAGTGATCTCAGGATAGGAACCCCTATTTTCTCCTTTTGCCCCTTTGGGTCTGTTGTGGTCATGACTTCCTCTATTGCTAATCCTTGGGCGTGTCTTTACATCCGGCCCCCACATAGGGAACTAATCTTTTATTAAGTTTCAGCTTACTAAATTTGAACTATTTGAAATGGATTTTGTTTTCTAATAAGCCAAAATCATCAGCAAGCATTTTTCCCATGATGTAAGAGGAAGCCCAGTAGTCATCCGAACATCTTTTCAGCCTGCCTGTGCTCTGTTATGGGGCTGCCCTACCTGCCCATCTGGTCTGCCCACTCTGTATGATGCAAGGGAACTCAGAAGCTGGCTGCCAAATCCCTCTGAAATTAGTTGAGTCACCACCTTTTCCTGGCCCAGGATCTATATTTCTATGACTTTGATCT
>NW_003852407.1:656003-684805 GCF_000181295.1 Otolemur garnettii | reverse complement strand
GAGAGTGAGTGGGTTAGCAGATCCAGCTGTCCTTTTCCAACCCAACCCAAACTCTACAAACCTTCCCCCAAGGGGGAGTAAACTCAATATAGTTGGCCCCACTGATCAATACTGCTTATCTGATTTGCAGGTGGTTTTCTTAATAGCCATGTGATTACCAAATGTTGAAAGTTCTGTGCCAAGGCCACCAAATGTGTAATATACATCATAGAGTTTTGACCAGGACCTTCAATTCAATTAGTTTGTTTCTGTATTCTTGGTACTAATTCTTATGATAAAAAGAATTCAAACCATTCCAAAGTTTTTCCTTTTAAAATTTAAAGATTTTCCTTCTTTGTTTTCTGTCTTTTTATAAGTTCTGACTCTGTTTTATGGTTAACCTATATTTTCTGCTGAATTTACCACCTTCATTTTCTGCTGCTGTTTCCTCTTCTGATAAGTTAAATGTCCCTCTAAATAAGATTTCAAGTTCAATATGTTCAGATTCTGATAATTTCACAAATATGTTTAGGGAAAATGAAGTTGTAACCCTTAAGTACAACGGAAAATGTAATACACAGATTGTATTTTTTGGCAATATAGCTGAGGCACTTCTCTATACTTTTTATGAAAGCAAATATTAAATAGTGTTGTATGGATGGTTGTGTATGTGGGAGGCGATATTTGCCCATATGCCTGTTGACTGCATGCTAGTGCATCTAGACTTGAGGTTTGGACAGATCTTAAATTTTATTTTATCCAGTAGTCACCAGATTCTTGGAATTTCTGTATGTGTCGTTGTTAGAGCCAATATAAACAGAATAAAGGAATCTGGAGAAGGTATAAACTATTCCTCTAACATTTATTAGCCATCTCTACTGGCCCCAGAACTGAACTAGACTTGGTATTATAAAATTTAATAAGGCAGAGCTCTGTCTTCCAGCTGCCCCCTGAGGAGTCAGGGAGATGCACTGTAATTATAAGACAGAGTTACAGCATCATGCTGGAATGTGTAGAGTGACGGAGGGAAAGAACTAATAACTCCGATGAGCGGGGCCAGGCACATTTTCTACACATGGTGTGGGTGTTGAAGGATGAATCGCAGTGCCTCAAGCAGGAGAAAAAGAAGAGGATTAAGTGGAAGACAGCATGATGCTTGCAGAATCATGCACACAGAAAAGGGTCTTGTCAAAGACTTGGCTGTGGGTGGGAGGGTCAGGATGGAGCAGTTGTGTGCTCATTGCAGTATGACAGACACCTCGTCGTCTATTGCTTTTCTCCCTTCCCTATTTTACTAACTCAAGAGGCCCAGAGTCCCATACTAGTTTTTCCCCTTGCACCACAGCTAAGATCTCATAAGAATGTGCTGAACACAGCCCTTACTCATCCACCCATTAGCAGTGGAAACTGTGTTTGAGCAATCCAATTAAATTATCTTGTAAATGCGATTGAAAAAGGCTACTCTTGCCAGAAGCAGTGGAATCTCTTCGGTTCTCATATAATTTGAGTAGAGTTGCCAAATAAAATACAGAATTAAATTAAAATTTAATTAGTAAAATTTAAATTGTATATAAAGTAGATGCCTTTTTAGTGTTAAGCATGTTCCATGCAATATTTTTGTGACATGCTAAAAATTATTTGCTGTTTATCTGAAATTCTAATTTAGCCAGGACTCCTGTATTTTTACTTACTGAATCTGGCAACCCTAAAACTTCCCACTTTGAGAAAAGACACAGTGAACTACGCAGCGCTATCTCTCCTTAGCTTGTAAGTTGCTTTCTTTTTTCTTTCTTTTTTTTGTTGCTGATTCTCACACTTTCTCTGCTCCTCTTCCACCAGCAGCCTGTCCCCAGTAGTTCCTGTTCTCCAGGAACAACTCTTCTGCTCTTCTGCTCTCTGTTCCTTCCTTTATGCCAACACACTTTCCTAGGCAATTTGATCTTTTTTCCTGGATCTAAATATACTCACCTATGACTCTTAAGTCTCTCCCACATCCCAGATCTGGACCTCCAGACCTGTATAACCAGTGGCCATTGAATATTTTCTTCTGGATGCCCGATAGGTATCTAAGACCCTACATACATAAACAAACATATAGTCCTTCTCCCCAGTCTGCTTCTCTCTTGTTTTCCCTATGTAACAATGGCACCACCACCAACCCAAATACAGAAGTGGAAATTTGAGTCCAGTCCCAGATTCATCCTTTCCCTGCAGCTCCATTACCCATTGCCTCAATCAGCCAACAAGGATTCCTTCTGATCCTTAATTTAATATGCCCTTTCTTCAATAAATTTTGTAGATCCTCCCTAGTTTATTCTCTTATCATTTCACCCAGAATATTAGATCACCACACTTGCATGTGCACGCACGAGCACACACACACACTCATCTGAAACATTTCTATAACTTAAAATATGAATATATTCTTCATCATTCAATGTTTGTCAATAATCTCTTATTTTCTTCAGAATAGGCTTAAAATTTTAAATCTGGTGGATTATCCACTGTGCAATCTGATTCCTCCAGACTGCCTACTCTTTCCTTTGCGGATTAAAGGAACACATATGGTCTGGCTTCATTGCTTCTTGCTCTGTGTGTAGTAGGTATTTAATAAGAACTTATCCTATGAAAGAATGGTAGAGTTTTTACAGAGTGAGCGCTGTTGGTAATGATGTCAGAGGAAAGAACATTCAATGTGCAATAATGACAGAGTTTTTACATTCGGAGGACTTGATTGATACACAGTATTTCAGAAATTATAAAGAACCATGATTTTGTGGTATTTCTATAAACTGTCATCGTATAAATATCAGAATATATAGAAACCTTCAGTGCTTCTGGGAAGATGTACATTTATGGAAATGTTTAAATATATCGAATCTGCTTTACTGTTATAGCCAATAAATGTTGACATTCTGACTATTGAAATCTTGTGAATCATCACCATTTTACTAACAGAATATATTACTATAAAATCTACACTACACCATATGGGACATAATTAAACCCTGGTCACGCAAAAATATAGTTCAGAAGCTGTAGCATTTTATTTATCCATTGTAGTCATTTTCATTGACGAGAAAACTGAGAAACTTATTTTTAGACTACAAGTGCTTTTCAGTTTCCCCAAATACAAAAATATCACATAACATACGAAATGATTTATATGTATGTACACATCCACACATACACACACACACGCATCAATGTTTACTCTCCAATAATTTTAAGTATGAAGTTTTTCTGAGTGGAAACCTGAAAGCATATTGTTTAGAATATGGAGGAAATAAATATCTCTTTTAAAGTTTAAGGACCACTCAGAGCGTTGTTATCTACTAAATGTGCATGGCAAATTTAATTTCACCTTCCAATGTGTATGAATGAAAAGAGTTAGAAGTGTAGGAATAGCAAGGAGATTACTTGCCATTAACAAAAGGAGTTTCTTTTCGTGTGGAATAGCCTGAGCACCGGGAGAACTCATGTTGGATCACACAATCCCATTTGAAGCCTCTGTAGAATTATTTCTATTTAGTTAGTAACAAGTGGAGCTTGGGGTATTATTAGGCAAAATTACAACAGCAGTGCACCGCTGTGCAGAGCAGGATCAGGGCATTTCCTTGAAGCAGCATCTTTAAAACTCTAGCTCCTAAAACTAATGTTGTGAGGCTTCACTTCTTTTGAATTGAAACTCCAGGGAAAGAGAAAGGGTCATAATTATTAGCTAGGAATTGATGCTGAATTTGTTTATTCACTGATTTCCTACCACATTCTATAGTATGTAAATGAGAATTTTACTTAGGAAAAACATTCCCTCTCCGAGACAGATGACAGCTGTTCAAGCCCAGGGGGAAGAAAAAAAAAACCCTGAGTTGTTTCCTTGGCCTTTTCTTCTTCTTGAGCACAGCTTCCTTCCAAAGCCTCATTGAGTTTTCCCAGGATTCCCTGGGCAGGAGCTTTCAAATTCTGATTGATTAGTCATCATATCAGAGCTTACTGCTTTGCAGCTCCCCTGCTACCAATTGAACATTATGAACTGGGCCCAGAAAATTAACTTGCTCAGCACCATTGGGATCGTGGCCTGTTTAGCAATGGATGCCTAATTCCCTATGACTCTAGTTAGTAGAACTGGCATCAGAGTGAGATGAGCAGAATGTATTCAGAGAAGAGTCTGAACATCCTTTCAGAGTTTGCAGTCCTACCCTGAGATAAAGGGAGAGGCAGACACACACACGGCCCGGCTGTGCCCACATTTCCTCTTGGCAAGGAAGCTTATGGACTGGAGTAGGGAGGGGCAAAGGCAGGAGAAGGGGACTCATTCTGATGGGAGAGAGGGGAAAGGTGGTTTGTAAGAATAATTCAGTCTGTAATTTTTCTTACCCTACTTCTTATGTTCTATCACATTCCATAATATCCCCCGAGAAGTGACCCAGAGATCATGCCCTTGCATCTCACTTTATGAAAACCTCGTTGGGAAGGGAGAGGTCAGGCTGTGCAGAGAGCTGACCTCTGGCAGTGCCGGTCCATCCTCGGTGATGTGTTGCTTCATTCTCTTTGCTCCTCTCTGGACCTCTCTTCCCAGGACATAGTCCCCACGTTCAACAAAGTTGAGCCTCTCATTGGGCGTGACTTCCTTGAGTACCCTGTGTTTTCTCACAGCCCAAGGACTCTCTTGCCTCTGAACCCTGGCAGGTAAACTCAGAAACTAACTCACATCAAGGTCCTGATGGCTAATTTGAAGTTAATGTATAACCTCCATCAGAGTCATGTGGATTTATAGCAGAGCTATGAGTAGAGACGATGCATGAACATGTAGAAACCAATCCTAGCCATTTACCTTATACGGTGCTGAAGATAATTAGCCCGGTAGATGTCTGGAGGGGAAATTGTAGCAGAGAGAAAAAGTACTTACATTTCCCTCAGTTTCTAAACTATCGGCTGGTAGTAGTGATAGAATAATAAAGCAAAACATGTTTATCATATTAATAAATGGAGTTATTATTTTTAAATGTGCCTTTCACAAATAGGTTGCCTTGAGGTAGATTTCTGCAACGTGGAATTAATTAAAAATACCACAGAATAAACATAAATAAGCTGAAACTTTTATTAACCTTAAATTGCTTCTTCATTTTAGGATAAAAGAGACCTGTGGGGAGTCGGCTCCATAGCCCCCCAAATCAGTAGTGGATGTGTGAACATCTATTTTGGAAATATTTTTTTTTATTAAGGGTCATACACATTGGTGTACACAAACATTTCTCCTTTTTTTCCCAAGTAGCTCCACTATAGTTTTCACCCCATGTATATGTCAAGATGGATATGCCTATATAGTAAAATATATATGCTCATATGTAGTATTAACATGTATGAATATATGACGAGTAGGCAAAAAGCAGCGGGTAACTTCAGTACGCTAAGGAAGTAAAACTTGTCTCCTCCACGCTGTCCTCTTGCTTCAGTGCTCTGTGAGCACACATGTCCTTCTTAGAGATCACCTACTGGAGCTGCCTGCCTTTCTGAATGGTACTTGCCTGATGCAACCGAAGAGGAGACATCCTGTCCGTCAGCTTTGCCTGGCCCTCAGCCACATCACTGGATATAGTTGAGAATGGTTCTCTGCTGTGCGTAATTTTATGTGGGTGCACTGAGCTGGGTGGTACACAGCATTGCATTTCAAATGGAAAGAGGCAATAATCCAGACTCAGAGAAACGGGTTCCATGCCAATGTAGAACAGAGAAGACTCAACATTACTGTTTGGCCCCTTAACCAGAGTTTCCCACTAACACAATTGCTGGAACCTGGTTGGCTCAGTAAATGCTGAATGAGTAACTGAGTGATGAATAGATGCATTATTTTTCTTAACTGGGTCTTCTTAAAATCTAGATCATCAATACACTGTATCTCACAGAAGATTGGCTTATAGCAATAGATTAATAAAATTTATAATTATTAATGTTTAATTATGAAATTATTAAACAATAATTTTAAAGAAATCATGAAGTCTTCAAATTGATATCAATGATAAAGTTTATGATGATAAACTTATATCTTGGTGTGAATTTTCAAATCACTCTTAAAGTTTATTAGGTTTATACTAAATGACACTGTGCACATCTTATACATTTTTCAGATCATGACATGCAAAAGTACTGGTTATATAATTTGCTGACCCAATCACCTGAAGCTTAGCAAAGTAGGTTTTTACAGTTCCTCTGTTGCCTTTCTGCTCCTGAAATGAAATGTTATGTCCTCTCATGTCTCATTTTCAGAGTTACAACTCTGCTTCTTCATTTCTTTCCTTTACATATATATATATATATATTCTTTCCTTTACATATATATATATATATATGATTCATTTCTGATTAGACTAGCTTGGGATTTCTCTTTCTCCCCACACTGTGTGTTGGCACAGTATTTAGCATCTGAAGGGACCTCAGTGATTTGTGTACTAGCTTATTAGTGTAGTCAGAAGAAATTACTAGGAGGCTCAGAGAGAAAATATGTGGGATTCAAAAACTTGGGATGAGTGGAGGGGAAGAGGAAGCTAGACCTTCTGGATACCTTTTTCTTTTTTCTTTTTAACCAATATATTTTCATTTGAGGCTTGTTTATCTTTAATTTCTATAAGAGTGGACAGCCAAATATTTTACAAAGTTCATTCATTGGGTCAAAGAAGATTCATAGAAAGTCTTTTCCTAGGCATAGTTTTGGCCCACACATATGTTGGGGTGTGTGTATATTTATTTGGATTAATATAAGGGTACATACGATTAGGTTACATTGCTCACATTTGTTAGAAAAAGTCTAAGTTGTATTTGAGTCCTGCACCGAGAAGGTGTGTTATGTACCCCCACCTGTGTCCACGAGGTGGGTGCTTACCAAGGTCCTCCCCAGCTTCCCCCTCTCCCCTTGTTGAATCTAAATGTGCTTTTCCTCCCATGTGGGCCTGTCGTTTTTTATCTACTACTTTCAGGTTAATATTGAGTTCATGATATGCTTATTTTTCCATTCTTGAGATACTTTACTAAAGAAAATGTTCTTCTACTCCATTCAGATAAATATGAAAGGTGTAATGTCTCCGTCCATTTTATGACTAAGTGATATTCCATGGTACACATATACCAAAGTTTATTAAACTCTTCATAGGTTGCTGGGCACTTGAGTTGTTTCTGCATCATTTGTAATTGTAAATTGAGCTTCTATAAACATTGTAGTGCATATGTCCTTGTGATAAAATGATTTTATTTTCTTCTGGGCTGATATCTAATAACAGGATTGTGAGATCAAATGGAAGGTTTGCTTTTAGCTCTTTGAAGATTCTCCATACATTTTTCCAAAAAGGCTGCATTTGTTTGCAGTCCTACTAACAGTGTATAAGTGGTCCCTTCTCTCTGTACCATCACCAGCATATGCAGCTTTTGGACTCCGTGATGTGGGCTATTCTCACTGGGGTTAGGTAATATCCCTGGGTGGTTTAATTTGCATTTTTCTGATGAGTAGGGATGATGAGCATTTTTTCTTATGTTTGTTGACCATTTTTCTGTCTTGTTGGGAGAAAGATCTGTTCATTTCTCTTGCCCAGTGATTAATTGGTTTGTTTGCTCTTTTCTTGTTGATTGGCTTGAGTTCTTTGTAGACTCTAGTTATTGTGTATGTTTTTAAGAAACAGATGATCTTTTATCTTAGGTACAGAAGACAGATGAGAATTAAATTTAATATGTTAGTACTTTTCACACCAGTGCTTTTTCTTTTTCAATGAAAAATGTCCTCTAAACGGAAGAATGTATTATGCATGTATATAACAATCACTTTATCTTTATTTTTGTGATAAAGCTAGAAATTGGAATACCAAGTTGTATTCAATTAAAAACAAACTTGATAGAAACTGTACTGTGGAATTCTGGTCTGTGTATCCTAAGAAAGCATCCTCTGATGTTCATGTAGGTAGCATAATGCCCCGAAAAGTCCCAATGCCTGGGCCTTTGATCTGTTGCTAATATTGCTGGGTGGGAGATGGGGAGGTGAACTAGGTCATCATTAAGTCCACTCTAGCTTTAACAAGCTATTAATGAAATGTTGATTGCCAAACAGAAAATGTGCATTTTGTTGGTAGAAGGAGCTACATTTGCATGAGGCTGCCCTGAACCACACTGAATGTTAATAAGTGCCAGAGGATTCACAGCGAATCAAAACACAAGTGCTGCTAAAATGAATTTATAGGGGAAAAAAAAAGACTGATTATTTTGCTTGAAAAGCCACAGGGTGGCCTGTAGAATCTAATGCAGGGAAGCTTTGAGAATGTATGAGAATAAACACTAACAGGGTTATCTGAGCTTGTGTTGTAAAAGGAACCTAAACGATCCAATATGTTTCCCTGTCATTTTCCACTTGCTATGTAGGCAGATAATTTTTATTTTTCAGTTTTCATTTTAAAATGCAACCCCCAAATGATGACTGCAGTAAAGACCAAAAGCTGTTGTGAGGAAATTATAGCATGGCATCTCGTCTTTAACCTCTACAAAGTATAATTGACTTGTAGTAATTTCGTGTTCAATTATATTCTGCTGTAAGTTAGGTCATGTACAAAATACTCCAAACGTTCACCATGGATATGTGAAAAGTTTGTTGGATTTTATTTCGAGACAATTTCATTTAACCTATTTCTCCTTGGCCTCACACTCCACCCTGTATGCTGGTTTTTATTGGAACCAGAAAATGGGCCTTTTTACTTTTTTTTGTACTTTCTGTTTTTTTTTTGAGCCATCATTGCTGACCCTAAAGTAAAAAAGTCTACGTTTATATTAGTTTCCTAGGCTACCATAATGGAATATCACAGACTTAGTGGTTAAAACAATGAACATTTAGTTTATCATGGTTTTTGTGGCTGGAGGTCTAAGATCCAGGTGCCCATGGGGTTGAGGTTGGTTTTTGGTGAGGACTGTCCTCCTGGCTTGCAGATGGTAGGTAGCCTTTGGGTTATGTCCTCATATGGCAGAGAGAGAGGGAGAGATTTATTGTCTCTTCCTCCTTTTATAAGGGCACCCATCCCATTGGATTAGGGACCCATCATTTTGCCCTCTTTTAACCTTAATTACATCCTTAAAGGTCCTATCTCCAAATGCAGTTACATGAGATATTAGGACTTCCATATATGCATTCTTCATGGGGACACAATTCAGTACATACAACTTTTAAAAATTATTTACCAATATAATTTTTCCCTTTCACAAATACCTTAATTCACCAACTGAAGATAATGTCACATTTTCTTTTTTAGTCTAACTCCAGTTGAAAAATAAAACATAAACCCCATAGGTTTTTTTCTCCCTGAGATAATTGTATTCTGTGATTCAACTTTTAAATGCAAGCAAGCCTAATTCTTAGAGGAGAGGAATAATAGTCACCATCTGTTTCCATTGTCTTAGGGATGCAAACACAAAGAGTTTACCTTTGCATCTATTTGTGAAGGATACACAGTTCTTCAAATGAAAGCTATGGGAAAAAAAATATTTTCTGTTCTTCTGAGATATACTTTTAAGATTTAGTAGAAGTTCATTCATTAATTCATTCAAATAAATTTTTAATGAACACTGTATTCTGATCATTCTTTTGGGCATTGGTGTGTCATTGGGTAGGAAAGTGGGAGCTTAAAATGTCCCACTCTGGATAATTTATGGTCACCCTTATCCTTTTCTGTGTTTGCCTATTGGTTATTGTTTTTTGCCATGATTTTTTGCTTAGCACTTTTTGCTAAGCTCAGTTATTTTTGCTGGGAAAATACTGACTGGAAAATCGAATTGAGTGTGTTGTAATGTGCTCATCTGAAAAATGTTGGCAGAGGTCCTCAGCCCTGGCTTTTCATTAGCATCACGTGGGAGCTTCAGAAATGTACCTTGGGCAGACTCCAGAGATTCTGAATTATTTGGTCTATGATGAATCTTATCTCTGGGTGTGTTTGAAAAACATCCCTGGATGCATTTAAAAAAAAATCCCTGGGTTATGCTAAGGCACAGACAGAATTGGGATACCTGAGTGAGATGATCACTAAGCCTTCTCCCTGTTATGTTTCCATGAGCTCCTAGGTTTTCTTCTCAAATCCTACCTTATGCTCTAGAACAGTGGTTCTCAACCTTCTTAATGCTGTGGCCCTTTAATACAGTTCCTGTGGGTTGTGGCCCACAGGTTAAGAAGTGCTGCTCTAGAATAAAATGGAAAAGTTATTCTTGCTCTTTAGCATCTGCATATCTAAGGGGCTATACATGATGCCTCAGGAACAAATCCCTGCTTGGCTTTAATTTAAGATAATCTCCTTTGTCTTTAGATTTGAATAAACATCAGGGAGATCCTTATATAAATTTATATAAGGATCAACTACTTTAAATGAAGCATAAGGTGTGGAGGATACAGAGGAAGTGGCACAGTATTGAACTGGACAACTAGGGAGAACCTTGCATATCAGGCTAAGGGTTTTGGAGTTTATCTGGAAGGTGATGGTTTGCTGCGGAAAGATAGCAAGAAGCAGAAAACACTAAAGATCCGTTCCTACATTTTAGAAAGATCAGATGGGAAGCAGAGTGGGTAATAGCTGGAAAAGGGGCAAAACCAAAGGCCATTAGAAAAGTGATAGGCCATTGCATCGGTCAAAGTAGAAATGAGGAAAATGAGGAGGGGGGATGGAGAAAGAAGGAATGTATATCAAGAGACATTTTTGAAAGAATGAATGACTTAAATATTTGGGAAATAAGGCAATCTCTGCTTTCAATTTTGGAAAATGACTAATTTAGTGAACCAGTTATGGAGAAAGGATGAAGGTAGGAGGGGTAGATTGGGATAATGGTTATAAAATATGCTGCATTTGTAGTAGTGCATTCAATGCAAGGAGAGTAATTCACTGCAGTCCAGTCCTTAAGGAAAGAGTCTTGGGCTGTAGAAAAAACTGAGATGTTACAATTTCTTAGAAAAAATGGAAATAGGACAGAATTGCTCCTTGAGAATGTGTGGTTCGAGAGGGAGGGATGGACAAAAACTTAGTTGAAGGGAATTGGAGGAAAAGAAGACAGAAGATCAAGCACACAGAGAAGTAAGCAACACCTTGAACAAGTTAGGTCCTCAAGGTCAAAAGAGAAGAGACTTTTGATAAGAAAAAGAAAGTGGTGAGCAGGGTCAAATTCTACAGAGCACCTGAGTGCTGTATGTGTTGAGTACCAGACAATTTTCTAATTGTTGTGTAAGCATTAAGTCACTTAACTCACATAACTCTGGGAAGTAGCTGTTATTATCACCTCATCTGATAGATGAGGAAACTAAAGTACATCTTATACATTGGCCAAGGCCACAGACTTCATGAATGCCACCGTGAAGGTGTGAACTACAGGAGACAACTCCAGAAACCAAACCCTTGATGTCCCACTGAACTGCCAGGTAGGACACACGATGAGCACTACAAGGTACCCATTCCTCTCAGAAGCCAAGCAGTGACTTCAGGAAGAAGAGATTTCAGAGCAGACTATGTTTCCCAAACTAGGAGCAGGAGGTGGGAGGAGAGACTCCCTTGAGATACCTTGAGGCTGACTTAGTATAATTGTATGATTATATTCAAAGATGGAAAAGGTGGACTGCCTTTATATTCTGTTAAAAAAACTTACAGCCAAGAGAAACACAAAAGATGGAGACATAGGATCTGAATCATTAAAGCAGTTTTCTCTGCAGGTGAAGGAAGGGAGGAGCCAGTATTCAGTATTGATGACCTGTTCTTGGGAGAGAGAAAAAGAGAAGATGTGGGAAGTAACCTCACTTAGGAGGTAGAAGGTGTACAGTGTTTCCCGGAAGACGACTTTCCTTCCTCCCTGTGAAATGACAGGTCCCCGGCCTGGGCAGAGGGTGTGTTAGCCTGCCAGCTGTCTGCATGACAGTGCTTCAGCCTCCTGGAGAGGCAGCAACATTGTTAACTCACTCATTCCTCATAGAGCCATCTTTCTCAGTATATTCTTCAAGTTTCATTTATTGAATTCAGTTAATATTTCCTCCTTTCAATACAGAGGAAGACAGGTGTCAAACAAAAAGCCCTCTCCATCAAATAATAGAAAAAGACAGGATTTTGCGTTGCTTGTGTCTGTATTTACCCCTAAGTAGTCTGGGAGTGATTGGCCGTTCTCTGCTCCCACTCAGTTTACTGAATTAGAAGAGTACCAGTGGGTAAAACAGCTGGCCAGATTGGCACTGATCGGCCTGCCTGTGGAAAGCATGTGAACGGAATTAATAATACTTTGAAGTGAAGCTGAAAGATTCTTGGAGGAAAGATGTCTTCAAATGAAATCCCAAGAGCACACTCCCTCCCTCTCATTTAACAGGCGGTGTGGTTGCAAAGGGCAACTTCGACAACTTTACACAGGCAGCCCAGTCACTGTCTCGCTGTCGGTGTAACTTGAAAAGGAGAGGGGATGTGAGTTCTACAGACAGCCCTCGTCCCCCGAGACACAGGCACGGCTTTCGTGTTCAATCACTGTATTTAATTCAATTATCTGCCCCTGCCACCCCCAACTGTCTGCCTTACAAGGGAGGTTGGGAAGAGAGTGATGCTTGATGTTTCTGCTGGTCCCCAAAGATGTGCATTCTTTATTAGGGAATTCAATAAAGGATGAGCTCTTACTCATCCAGCTGCTTCCTTTGGGAAGTCATCACGGAGCTCTAGCTGCCTGCAGCAGAAGGATTACCGGGTCTACAAGATACAATTTTTTTTTTTTAAGATTTACTTCAGCTAGTTGTCTTTTTAACAATGAGGGCTTATTTTAATTCAACTTGAGACATTCATATTTTTGGTTTCAGAACCACCACACAATCCTGCCCAGCTCTCTCATCTGCAGAGTTGAATTATCCAGACACAGTTACAGTCAGGTCTACTGGTGCTCCTTCCTTCTTTTCTTTGTCTTATCTGCCCTCTTGTTGGCTCATTTCAAGCAATCATGAAGATCGGTGTTTCCCCAGCAAAAGTAGGAAGAGGAGAAAAAACATTACAGTTCAACTACCTGTGTTCAGTTTTGCTTTAGCAATAATTCTAACAAAATAATGCAATCAGAAATTTGTAAGATTAATGCAAACATGTTTCTGAAGTAAAGGAAAAATCTGTAAAAATTAGAAACTGCTATGTTTTTGCCCTCTAGTAAATGCACACCCTGTCAATGAAGTCCATTTGGTGGTTAAACTACTCCTGATGTAAAAAAATAGAAAATGGTTGATTGGTAAAGAAAATTACTACCTCATTTACTTCATAAAATTGTTAACTCACAAAGTGATGAAAAAGATGGAATAAGCCATACGAAGACCATCAACGGAAGAAAGTGAAGCTAATCTAATTCTTGCACCAGTAAGTCACAAACTTTATAATTGTTCAGAAAATAAACTGCTATGGTTTTTGTTAAATAGATCAATAATCACCATGAAGCATACGATGAGCCGGTGTTTTCTGTACACTGGCTATGGAAGAGAACTTCCATATTAAGTTCTCTTTAAGAATAGAAATGTCAGGCTCTTAGTAACAGGCACTCTCTGAATATTGAAAAATACTGCCTAAGGAACTTGAGTGTTATGTCATGGAAAAATCTTTTAACTACAGATAATCACAGCCAAACACAAAATCTTTATATCCCAAAATTGTTTTCGATTCTAATCTCCGTAAAGGCCAAGGAACAAAACAACCAAAAAAAACCTGCAGAACTTATAGCTCTATGAGTTGATGCCCTTACATTCAGTTTGAGAAACTCCTTGAAATGCTAGTTAACGAAGACTTGAAGCTTTTAAAGAATTCTTTTTGATACTTGTTTTAAATCGCCAACATTCTCTGAACCTTTTATTTAATTCAGTCCTTGAATCCTGCTCCTGAGTTTGCCATATCCTTGTAGGCTCTGAACAATAATGAAAGGATTGCCAATAGTGAAGATCTTCTAAAACTCTCTCCCCACAGTATTGACAAGCCTATTTCTTTTTCCCTCCATTTAGACTGGAAAAAAGTCTCATTTGAAAGCCGAACTCATTAGGAGCTTATTTAGTCACAGATGCGTCTTCATAAGTGTTGTCAACATCATATATTTATTGAGTACCAGCTATGTGTGTGGCAGTAATACCCATTAGTCGGAAAAACAGGCAATGACTAATAGTTCTTACATATCTTTATGGATAATTTCAAAAATGTAGTTTATATTTTTATTTACTATCTTCATGAAAAGAATAGGATGGTATGCATTAGAAGATAATGATTAATACAAGTAAATGAATAATGAAGTCAACAGGCCTGGGGGGAGTAGTGGAGAGAAGCTTTTGGAGGTGGAGAAATTTAACCAAGGCCTTGAAAGAAAAAATGGACTGGGGTAGACAGAATTGAGGCAAAAGGCATTCTGGGCAGGAAGTATCAGAGTTCCAGGTAGGAAATCTTATTTCGTAAACAAAGTTTAGGACAAAAGGCTGAAGTCCGATGCTTATGTAAAGAACTTTCCAAGATAGTCCAGAAAGACCAATGGCTAAGGACTTTGGACTTAATTGCCGGAGGTGTTTGAGCAGGGCTCTGAAATGAAGACAACAGGGCTTCAGAGGTTTAACTTTCAGAGACAGAAAGATTGAAGGAGGAAGGAACTTGAAAACTCAATTCAAACAATTGCTTAGTTTTTGTTTCCTATAGTGAAACATCAGAAGAGGGTGTAGACATGAGTTTCCTCCCATTTCCAGCCATTTTCTCAATGACAAGGAATGGGAGCAGTGCAGGAATGACAGCAGAGGGTGGCCCTGGAACTCAGAGATCCTTCCCCAAGTGCCTTCCCTGCTCAGGCCTGAGTGGTGACCCAGTTAATCTAAACCCTGCATCTCTCCTCTGCCCTTGTTCTTTGCTCTTCTTTGTCATTTTCTACTCATCGCGTTGCCTGATGAGGGCAGCATTTCTCAGCCTGGGCAAATATTGACTTTTGGCCTGAATAATTCTTTGTCCTTGCGGCTCCTACCTGTGTTTATTAGGTGCCAGCAGCACTGTCCACATACCACCCTCCCTCCAAGTTTCAACAACCAAAAATGTCTTCAGATATTGCCAAGTATCCCCCAGAGCACAAATCTCCCCCCGGAGAGAACCACTGGTTTTGAGAAACATAGATTATACTGTTCAATGTTTGGCCTTTATGATAGGAGAAAAGATTGATTGATTGACGGGTTGATTTTTGCCTTATTGATAGGAGGATCATTACTAGGCCATGAGCTTTGTAAGGACTGGAGGCATCAGAGTACCATAGATGTCAACCACGTGGTTTGTACGCTTTCTCTGATGGGATGCTCTAATTTCTACCCTCTTGTACGTTATTATATTGTCTCACTATAGCATGAAACTGTCCATTAGCTAGTGAATCGTCGAGATGTCCTGGTTTGCCTGGGAGAGTCCTAGTTTCCATCGGTTTTTCTCATTTCTGTCTGATTATTAACCTCCTTCTACTCTATAAATAGTCCTAGCTTAGATTATAAATTATGTTACTGTTCTAATGTGAGAAATTATGACAACCATGAGGGAGTCATGAATAGATCAAATGTAGGAAAGGGGAGGCACAGGGGCGAAGTGCCCCTCTGCAGGGAATGTTTCCTAGAAAAGGCACTGAAGCTAAGACATGAAAGAACATTAGGAGTTAACCAGGAACAGAGACTAAGATGTTTACAAGATACAGGGAACAGGATGTTTTTACAGGCTGAGACCCTGAAATGGATAAATGGAGGACCGAGACCAAAAGGCTGATATAAAAATCCGAAAGTCAGTTTTGCAAACTTGACTTCAATTTTGAAACTACCTATCAGACTGTTATCCCAGCTGGTGAAAAAATGGACAATGGCGTTTTGAAGCTATAAATGCTAAATGTGACCAAGATTTATTTTTTACAAAAGAAAAAGGATTGATAGCTATAAATTGTCCAAAAGGTGAAGGAGGGTCGGTCCCCTAGCTATGGGTTTGCAGGGATGGTGACATTGAAATGCACCATCACCTTCTTTTCCTTTTCTCTGCTCATTTGTGGCTGAGACAGAGACATAGCTACAGAAGATTCAGCCTCCCATTACCCATATAGATTTCAAAGACTGGGGAAGAAATCTTATTTCAGCATCTGTATTGGTTTTATTAAAAGCAGTTTAAATTCCCCTGCCTAGAGCAGTTGGGAATTATAGAGATGGGCTGCAGAAATTTACATTTTAATTGAGGCAGAAGACAAAATAGGGCATGGTGCAGCGTTCACACGTTACAAAGAAGAATAAATAAGATATGTATCAGCTGGGAGGGAAAAAAATGACTGGTCGTTTTTCACTGCCTCCCGCACTTAATTTTTTTCGTATGGCAGTGAGCTGAGTTAGTCCTGCTAAGCAAAGACAATTTTTCCAGTCAAAATGTTTACCATTTCGGAAAGTCTGTGCATGGAAACATTTCCACACAGCAGAGCAGATACACAAATACTCAAATGGGCATTTATTTGTGTAAGTATGTATAGAAGTACCTATCAATATAAATATAATATCCCAAATGTCTATACATATGAATAACAAGTTTCAATGACTATCACAGGAAGTGATTTTAAAGAATAATATATAACTGAGAATGATTGACAAGCATATTTTATCTGCTAAACAGTATAATAATTTGAGCACTTTTTTTTACAGTTTCATAGGAGTAGAATATAAATTTTATAGAAATAGAAATGTTTTCTGTGGGCAAATTGTTGTCTTTTGACTAGCATAGGAGTCTCCCATAGAGGAGAAAGACCCAGCTTGTCAAACTTGAGGATTTACTTGTGTTTGCCAATCACCTTAAGAAAACACCCACTTGACTTTATAGCCATAGTTGTTACATGGATATGTTTGGTTTATGCATAGAAAGCCAAGTAGAGAATTTAGTCCTTATGAGAGAAAAATAATATCTGTAGGAGGTATGCTCTAATAAAGGTTTTTAAAAAGTCACATGTGGTATTAGTATCAAAATGATTTTTTGAAAACTGCTATAATTAAGCATGTTTACTCATATATTGGGACTTCACCAACTTCATGACATCTATCAAGTTCACACGCATATTTATGTTCATACATGTTCTTTGTCAACCATAATTAGAGATTCATTATAAAATTTTGAAACCAAGAAACCAATAGACAATGCATCACGATGGTACGATTACCCAATTATGACTCCCTGCAGAAACAAGAACCATGATTGGACCCATAAAAAGAAAATGTAACTTTTTCGTCCCTAAGCATGTCTCAAGCATGGAGGTCAAATAGATTTTCTTCTACCTTTAGCCACCAAAACATATTTCCATTTGCTTTATAGTTTGACTGCAACTTTTCTTTTAGTTTTTTCTATAATTTTAAAATGATGTTTCACAGTCTTAAAAAAAATAAAGACTGCCTTCACCTTATCACTAAGATTACACATTTATTAATTACACATGTCCTATCATTAATGTCAACAGGCATTTTTCTCAAGTTTTTTTTTTTTTTTTTAATTCCCTGGAGCTATCTGGATCACTGTTCTGATTTGGATTGATGGTTTTGCAAGTTTTGCCACATCCCTGCCACTTCAGGATGTTTTCACCTTTCATCTACTTTGCTCCTCTTTAGTTATGCTCACTAAATTTTGATCTTGGTACTTTTTTTCCATTCTTAGTTTCTGTTGTTCTTGTTGCTTTATCTTGCTGCCATTCAAAAGTGGTATTTCAGAAAGATATTGAGAAAATAAAAATTTTGAGTCCTTGGAAAATTTCAAATGTCGTTCTTTGCTATCATACTTCATGGTATGGCTGAAAGTAAATTTTGAAGGTCCACAATTTTTTCTCCTCAGAACTTTGAAGCCCATTGCTTTATTATCTTAAGGCATTCAGAATTGCTGACAAGAAATATGATGACAGTTTTATTTTTATTTTTATTTTTGGAAGGTTTTAGGAGATTCTATGAATCTGTGGGGAACCTGCCATTTCATTGAGTTGTGGGTAGGTATGGGTCTTGGTGGCTGCTTAGCCACATAAACAACCACTTAATACTGAAGAATATTGTCAATTTTTCAGTTATAGGGTATTTTTTGCCTTAAAATTTTTTTAGCCATCTCATTTTCTATGTCTTCCTGAACTTATTATTAATAGATGGCTACTAGCATCTTGGTTTATAATTCTTTGTGTATTAACATTCTTATTGTAGTTTTTATTCATTTATCTTTCTTTAAGGCAAAAATGAGATTCTTTATCTTTCTGAGCTTTTCCTCTAGTTTCTTGCTAATTTGTAAGCTCTAAGAACTAATTCTTCTTAGAATTCCCCTTGACACCTATTCCGGTTTCATAGATACAGCAGTTTTTCTAATCAGTAATGAGATAATTATACAGTTTCTTGGCTGTTCTGTTTACTCACTTGGTTTCTTTTGAATTCTATTATTAGTTTACCAAATGTGTTTGGTAATCATTGATAGTTCATTTATATGTTTAAAGGAAATGGTATGTTGAGTAATGTAAGTCTCCCGTCACTATGGACAGTTTAGCCCCAGAGGTCTCTACATACCAAAGTAGGGCTGACCACGAGGTGGCCTGGCTGGTTTCACCACAAGTGTGTCAGGAGGGGTAGCAGGGAGATATGTGACAAAGTTTTCAAAATGACAGTGGTTTAAGCCTCAGCTTTACCTATGAAAATCATTAACATTTCTTCAGAGGATAATTTTATGATCATGGGAATTAGAGGAAATCTCACTGGTGATGGTCCTTCAGCACGTACCAGACCATGGTGGTGGCGAGTGGCCCAGGTTTTCCTTAAGACATCACCCATTTGTCTGCCTCACATCCGATACTAATATTTACTCTGTGTCTTGAATCTGTCTTCAAGAACAGCTCCTGGTTTCTTGGAGGCTTCATCCTGTGAATGTCATACATCTTACCTTCATCTGCTACCTAAAACAAACAAACAAACAAACAAACAAACAAACCAACAGCAGTGTGATTTGCCCCATTTTGTTTCTTCCAGGGTTCTATCCAAGAAACCAGCTCCACTGAAGCCTAGTTATCTTTCAATCCAGTTTTTCCTTAGAGCCGTTATGGGTTTATTACAGTTTGATTTCTCTCTTCCTACTTTAGTAGGATTTTTGGAAGGAGGCAAAAGAAATTCATGTCTGATATTTTGTACCAGAAGCAATATATTTTTTAAGGTAAAAACAAAACCCAAGTGGTATTCACTCCTCTTTCTATACACACATTCTGGGTAAGAAGCAGTAGAAGGAATCAAAGTTGCTACCAACACAAGGAGCTCTATGGTTCTTAGTTCTGTCCCACCTATCCATGCACAATGGCTGCCAGAAATGACAGACATGGCAAAACGCAAGGCATGTAGATTTCCAAGAAAGTTTTCAGCTTGTAGATGTAGTAGAATCCAATTGTTTTATAAATGGAGACTGTCACCTTGTGACTTCACTATTTGTTGACTGCACAACAGGTGCCAACTCTACCTCAAATGTCCCAAAGGAAGAACATAGGAAAGTACTTGCCTGTTGGTCCTTGATTAGTCTTCACCCATTTCTATTGGGTTTTCTCTTTATAACATTATTAATAGAAAGCAGAGTGGGGTGCATATCTGAGGAAATGGGCAGTGAGGCCCAAGTGATTCAGTCCCATTAGAGTTCTCTGTTATAATTAGTTGACTTCATCTGTATATGCAGCATACCACATTCCTGGGATCACAAGCATCAAAACACCAGGCAATCCTCATCACCTTTCCTATTATTCCCGAAGGACATCAATTCCCTGATTTACCACATTCTCTTTCAAGTAACATAACATGAAAAATATTTCCAAACTGTCTGAACAAATGCATTTTACGTACTTGGCTCATTTCCTTCTACTGAAATAATAGTTTTCCCTTCTTATCAATATGGCCCAGCAAGAAGCTCAAGCCGTTTCATCAGCAAAGCTGCCAATATTTACAACCTTCTGAGTCAGTAGAGGAATTTAGGTAATTTGTTTTTTTAGCATTTACTGGTTAGTTAATGAGTATTTGCTTGTAATTTTGTTCATTTGTAGTCTACCTCGTTCCAAAAATAATCGGAAGGATCTTGGACATTGCAGGACATAATATGTAAAGAATTAGGATCCAGGTACTGTGTGAGAGCCAATTTTGACCAAATTAGCTTTAACAAAATTGGAAAACTTTGGAGATTTATATAATGTTATGCATGTTTTAAATTTCTCAGTGTTTCTTTTTAAAAAAAATCAATCTTTCCTTTCACTTTGTATAATTATTAAAGAAAGATAAAGCAGAAAGTACATGCCCTGCAGAACTATTTATTTTATACTGAAACACTCAGATGACTGGCAGAATTTTATTCCATTTATGAGAGGATTGTTCCTCTGTAGACATAGCTAAAATCATATCAAAGAGAGGCGTTCTTTAAGAAAATTTCTCACCACTTTTAAAAATAAAAACTTCTCAGTAAGGCACTGGCCCTGTATACCGATGGTAGCCAGTTAGAACCCAGTCCTGGCCAAACTGCAACAAAAGAAAATAAAAAAAGCTTTTCAATTATTTACCTTAATCTGATTCATATTCAGTTGTCCATTATTGTACAATTTTTGGAAATCTGTAATAAACTACAAGTTCATTGTTTAAAATATATGACAGAAACAGTATAGATGATAAAGCATTTTCTTCTCAAATGTTTATGCTTCCATTAGCTAAAATTTTTATTCCTGTCTATGTGTTGTACACATAAAAGTTTAATCTTTCTATTAGGAAGGAGAAAGATACTAATTGTGTATGAAAAATTTCCAGTAACATTTCTGTATGTTCTTAAAGCAGCCTTAGGTGAAAAAATTCCACACATGTGGGCCAAGAACCACCCTCCTAGTCATACAGTATTTACTGTTAGCTTCGAATTGACTTGTAAATAGTGAAACACTACAGAGATTTCTCACATGACTATTTTAAAAATTCAAACAGTTATCTCTATATCATCTACTATGATGTTATAACTTTAGCTACCTATATGGTAGATTTTAAAAAAGAAATTTATAACAGAGAACATCCTTCTATTTGGAATCTCTTAAAATGATGTGCTTTTAAATCCTTATACTGTATATTTTTAGTTATGGTGAGTTGAAGTAGAGAGAGGAATTTAATTCATACAATTTCCCTCTCTCAAAATAATCATACTTTGTGTTAAAATGTAGATTGTTTTAATCTTCAAAGATTTGATAATTATTTATTTATCTATTTCATCTTAATATGAGGGTACAAATGATTAGGTTACAATGTTTGCATTTGTTAGGTAAAGTCCCTGTTGTAGTTGTGTCCCACAACTAAGAGGTGTGCCATATACCCGTAAATTGTGTCCATTAGGTGGGAGCACACCAATCTCCCTCCCTTTTCTCCCCTCCCTCCTCCTCCTCTTCTCCCTCCCCCCACCTTGAATTGAATTGACTTTTTCTCTTGTGTGTGCCTGTATGAGTTTTTCTACTGGATTCATATCAGTACTAAGTGCATTGGAAACTTGCTTTTCCATTCATGTGATACTTTGCTAAGAAAAATGTGTTTCAACAGCTCTATCCAGGTTAATACAAACCATGTGAAGTCTATATTTTTGATGGCTGAATAGCATTCCATGGTATACACAGTTTATTCATACATTCATGGTTTGATGGGCACTTAGATGTTTCCACATGTTGGCAATTGTAAATTAGGCTGCGATAAATAATTTAGTATAAATGTTCTTAGGATAAAATGGTTTTTTTTTCTGAGTAGATGCCTATTAATGGGACTGTGGGATCAAATGGAAGGTCTATTTAGAGTTTGTTGATGATTCTCCATACTTCTTTCCAAAGAGTTTACAGTCCCACCAACAGTATAAAAGTATTATTTTCTCAGTATATCTAAATCAGCACTTGTAGGTGTCTAACTTTGTGATATGGTCTATTCTCACTGGAGTTAAGTGATATCTTAGCATAATTTTATTTATTAAAAATGAACTCACTGAATGGGCACAGGGTGGGGGTGTCTGGCACACCTTTTGTGTGGGACATAATCACAAGAGGGACTCTACCTAACAAAATCAGATATTTTGACCTGGTTGTTTGTACCCTCACATTAACCTAAAATACATTTACTTAAAAAAAAAAAAAAGAAAGAAAATGAATCTCACAAGGTTACATGGATGGAGTTAGAACATATTCTTCTTAGCACAGTATCTCAAGAATGGAAGAAAAAGTATCCAATGTACTCAGACCTGAAACTAATTTATAGCTTTCAATTATAGCCGGAAAATATGGGGAGAGGGGAAAGGGAGGGGAGGGGAGGGGGGAGGATGGGTAGAGGGAGGGAAATTGGTGGGACCACATCTATGGTGCATCTTACAAGGGTACATGTGAAACTTACTAAATGTAGAATATAAATATCTTAACACAATTAGAAAATGCCATGAAGGCTATATTTACCAGTTTGATGAAAATATTTCAAATTGTATATAAAACCAGCACATTATACACCATGACTGCCTTAATGTCACACAGCTATGATTTAATAAAACAGAAAAAGAGTGTTCCTCTATTATCATTTTGGAAAAGTTAGTCACTGAACATTGTAAAGACATTATTTCTTGCCTCTTTCTCTGTTCTTGAAAATAGAATACATATAGATAAGACATGAACTTTGGAAACACATACCAAGACATCATATCTCCCATCGCTGGCAAGCTAAGATTTTTTTTTTTTTTTTTTTGAGACAGAGCCTCAAGCAGTCCCCCTGGGTAGAGTGCTGTGGCATCACAGCTCACAGCAACCTCCAACTCCTGGGCTTAAGCGAGTGTCCTGCTTCTGCCTCCCAAGTAGCTGGGACCACTGGCGCCTGCCATGATGCCTGGCTATTTTTTTTTTTTTGGTTGCAGCCATCATTGTTGTTTGGAGGCGGGCCTGGGCTAAGATGTTTTAAGTAACAAGAATTATAAATCTTATCATGATGTGGCTTGACTTCTCTGTAAATTAATAAATTAACTTATGGAACTGCGTCTATGACTGCTTGAGTGACATAAAACTATTTTAGACTCTCAAAGCCATGTAAGGACCAGAGATGAAGGCTATGGTTATAGACTCAGTGCCCAGGTGACCACCCATACTACAGGTTGGGCCACAGATTTTGGGCCTCTTTGTCTCTGATCAGACAACATCTAAGATGTAAAGGGATATTGCCTGGTCTTTGGTTAACAGTGACCCCTTTATAATATTAAATCATCACTGGATCTATAGCACATGATTTTGGGTAAGAAAGAAAGACACTATAGTTTCATTTTACAGTGGGACAATTAAAGCTATTATGTTATTTTTTTTTCTTTTTGTTGTAATTTTTGGCCGGGGCTGGGTTTGAACCCTCCACCCTAGGCATATGGGGCCGGCACTCTACTCCTTGAGCCACAGGTGCTGCCCCATGTTATTTTTTTTTTTTCTCCAAGGTCTGACAGCAGGTTAGTGGTAGACACAAGAGTAGAATGCCAAAGTCATTATTCCCAGTACAATGATCTTTTCTTAATACTAGATTATTCTCTTAGGTACCAGATAAAATAAAAGATAAAAGCCATGCATTAAGAATTTATAAAACTTCTCTCTGCCACAATTACAAAAATGATAAAAGGGATTATGTAAATAAAGTCAGGAGTTTTTTTTTTTTTTTTTTTTTTATTGTCCCAGCACATGTAATACCCAATATCTACCCAATATCTACCTATAGGGTGGCAAATATAGTTCGTGTGCAATTTCCACATGAACTTTATTTACCACCCTGTATTGATATTTCGAAGATCATAATTGAAAGAAAGCTTATTTGTATTAAATTCTGTAAAAGAAACAATTCTTACAGAAATTCACATAAGATCAACATGAACCAAACCATCACAAAGTAATAAATTTAAGCCAGTAAGAGACTAATATTATAGTAAGTATAACTAACATCCTTACATATTTCAATGTGCTGTTCCAAACATGAGCTGTGTAATAATTCATTAAATTCTTCGAAAAATTCTTTGATATTATTTTTCCTAGCTTATTGGTGAGGACATGGATACCCAGCTAGGTTAAGTAAATTGCCCAAGATCAGACAGCTAAGAAGCAGAAGAGACAGGATTTAGCCCAAGGATCTATGTTTGTGAAAGTTAAATTTGGGCCCAAATGCAACTGTAGACACATCTCATTGATACACCTGTCTCAGTGTCTTAGATCCACACTGTGAATTCTATTGTAATTTTAGAGCCTGTGGCTTATGGCAGCTCAGTTTAAATCACAATCATGCAGGCTGGCTACCCTAGTCTCTTAAAGTCTTTATTTTTTTCTTGTTTTAACTAAGTGTCCTCTATTTAGAAGTCTGCAAAATTCTCATAAGTATGAAGCTTTATGATTTTTCTCTATATCGTAAGATACTGAGTTATGTTGGACAGAGAGTAGCTATTACAATATATTTACTGATGGGCCAAGGGCATTGTAGGACAGTAAATACAATGTGAGTACTAACAGATCCAGCCGAGTGAGGCTGCACATTCTTCCTCTCTACGTTTCTTCTAATAGCCCACCTCTTAGTCTTGCCCAGCCCTGAATGGAGCTTTTGCTCCCTCTTGTCAGAGGGGACACTACTTGTTTCTCTCCTTACATAATTTCACTTAACCTCTATTTGTGAAAACTTGCAAAATTTCAGATCCAGTACTCTAGATGAGTACTGAGGCCCTTCCTATATTATCTGCTCCTACGTCAAGTGAACTCACTATTTCATCTTTATAGTAAAACCATTCTTCTTCTCAACTACCCTGAGGTTGAGTCATGTCATCACTTGTGAGACTCCTAGGTGAGTGGGCATTTGCATTAATTCAACAGACCTTTATGGAGCATGGATGGTGTGCTGGAAATTGTAAGAGTGCTCAATATGAAAACAACAATACATTACAATTTCTTCCACAGCCAGCAGCTAAATAAACTGATGATTGTAACCCAAGGTGGGGTGTTTTGTTAAACAAGTCTGCATGGGATGCTGTGTAGCCCTCACAGTTCGCTAAAATATTTCATATGCAAGTGTAATCCTTAGAACAACCTCATGAGGGGTTAGTGTTATCATCCATGGGTACTAAAGACCAGTGACTTTGCTGAGTGTTTTCCCACCCCTCAGAGGGGTGGTAGAAGCTTGGTGGTCATTCTGCTTCCTTCCTGATGGGAGGAGAAAGCCCCCTGTTTTCATATGTCCTTAAACATCACTACAATCTCCAGTTGGATGCACAAGATTCCCACCCACTACCACAGTGTTTATTTTAGAAATAAAATTAAGTAAGAATGTGTTGAAACTGAAGGTGGATTGTAGCTCACTGTGAATGAGAATTTTTAGCTAGCCCCATGTAGAATAGAATGGATCATCTCATTCCCTAGAAGTGCTCCAGCAGTTTCTAGATGAGCTATTTCTGGGGGAAATAGATAGGGTTTATTCATACGGTAGTGTTTGAATAAGTGACCTCTAAATTCCCTTCTATCTCTGCATTTCTATGGTTAATTTCTTTCTCTGGTTCCTCTGCCTCTACAGACTGAGATTTTATCTTTTCTTAAAAGATGCCAGATACTTCATTAAGCCACTAATTCTCAAGAGAGAAAGAGTTGCTATTTACGACAATTGTGCAAACTCATCATCGATCAATACAACTCAGGGTACATGACTTTCCTGAACCTTCCCTCTGATGACTTAATTTAGGACATCTTGTGTGGAATGAGTTTATTACCATCCTCAGTATGGTGCAGTATCTGGTTAGAGGAATGAAACTGGGAATTATAGTCTTTTTCTTTTGGAAAACGTTTGTTCCAGTTTCCATAAAGGCTAAGTTAAATAAAGCTAAAATTAGAAAATATCTCTGGCAAGAAAAAGACAATTATTTTGTGACTCCTTTGAGACTCACAAAACTTTGAAGACTGGCTCTGAGGCTGATGGGTTAGTTAAAGGCATTTGCTGGTTTCACTCTGTGTAGGGATTTTTAAGTAGGTTCTAACACCAACTTACAAGGACATTTGGCAAAGGTACAATGATATGCTTAGCAGTGGGAGAAACTATAAAAGGAACACATTACCATCCTAGAATATTCCAAACTCTGTATAAGGTAGGGGGAAGATATTAATATAATATCTCTTATCATGAAAATTTAAATGAGTGACTAGTGTTCAATTATTGCTTTATATGCTCAAGTGACTGCATTGCCAAGTGAAATTTGGAATAGGAAAGAGTATACAGTTATGATTTAATTTATTCCGAGTTCTGATTTGGATAGAGAACAAAAGATGGATAGATGAGTTCCTAGGATGCCCAGGAAATAATGTAGATTGAAAGCATCAAGTACATTTTCCTGGATGCATTTTTTTGCTGTGGGAAGTATAGAATTAAAACCTCAACCCTGCAAAAATAAGTAACAAGTAGCTCCTATTTTTATAAGTTCTGAGAATTTCCGACAAATTTTTCATGCACCTATGTGAAGAACATCCGTGTCTCTCTCTCTCTCTCTCTCTCTCTCTCTCTCTCTCTCTGTCATTTGGATTAGGATAAATGAGGAGGAGGTTTCCTGCAATCAGGGCAAGTTGTTAAAGACCATGGCGTCTTTTACCTTGAATGATCAGGCATCACAACATGAATCATGCATTATTACAGAGATAGCCAAGTTGACAGTTGCCCTCTGACAAAATTATTCCACTCAATTATATTAACAGAAAAAAGAAATCGTAACCTCTGTCAAGTGTAGCCAGTATATATCAGGAATAGTTACACTGCTTCAAACTCTTATGAGGTGGTAAAATTAACATTGCCTGTCAGATTTTCTATAAGCAGCCAGGACGCTCCTCCGAGTTTCCCTGCTTTCTCTTCTTACCACTTCCATTCATTGGCAGAATTTTAAAGATCATACTTGACAAAAGTGAATGAAATAGATTCTTGGCAAATATTTCTCAAAATTTCCACCAATTTAGGAATGTGAGGGGAGGGGGAAAGAAAAAAGCAATTTTGATACTAATACCTTGCTTCTCCTGAGAATAGAAAGTCCACTTTCTTATATAAAATTTTGAATAAGGAGAAAAAAAATCCATGCATTGAGAAAATTGAAGGATTCATACTATGATTGTATTTTACGCTGAGCTTTCTAGTGGGATTATGGACTCAGTTTTCCCCTACGCCACTGGGTCAGTGTATTATGTAAGCAGTTACATCATCTGGGATAGTTCAGGGCATATCAAAGATGGCCAATAACTAACTTCTAAATACAGCTGAATGGGCGAATTAGAGGCATGCTTGCATAGAAAACAGAATAAGATTGTGTAGTGCTCTAGAAGAAAGGTTAGAATTTCTAATCCATGGAGGTAGCACAGAGGCAAATTTGAGTTTAGAGTAAAAAGCAGCTTTTTCTCAACAACTTACTAGAAAATGAAATGGGCTTCTTGGTTAGATACTGCATATGGGCCCCCAAATCATTCCACTAAAGCCAAATGATCACCTGTCTGGACCCCAGTGTGACAGATCCCTGCTCTGGGATGGGGGCTGCAACTAGAAGAGAATAATCAAGACTCAGTTATGGTCATGAGTGGCATTTGAGAAAGTTTTGTAAAACTCTTGAGTAACTTTGACTACCTGTCACGTATCAGCCTTTGGCTGTCAACAGTGATCCCTGCTTTGCTTGAAAATATCTCAACTGTATAATTTTCTTTTCTTAGGATAGCTTTGACTAAAACTAAGGTAGCTCTTACATTTTCTGTTAGTATCGTTTTCTTTTTCTTAAGAACACCTGTCTGAAGGAGAAAAGTGAAACAGGAATTAAATGGTTGATAGGAAACAAACACCAACCTTCATAAACAAAATGTCATTAAGAAAACAATATCATATGAGATATTGACTAAAAGAGAGTTGGGGACGCATCATGCAAATTTTGTAGACATCTGCCTTTTTAAATAATTGAACTCTACTTTGTGTGTGTGTGTGTGTGTGTATGTTGGGGGAGGCGGTGCATATATACTCTATAGCTATGGAATGGGAAGGGATTGAATGCAAATAGGTCCCATTTTTCAATCCCATTCTTATTTGAACAGAGAAAGCCCTACAAATTAATTGAACCATTGTAAGAATCTGTTTTGTTTTTTCTGAGCAACAATTTTCTTTTGTATTTTGAACTCTGTTCAAAACCAGCATGATTCTAACTATAAAACAACAGCACAGGCACCGAAGAAACATTAGAAATGGATGTTTTTTATAAAACCAGAACTGTTTGTATTGCTGCAGACATGAAGCAGAATGCACTTTTTAATACATGAAATTCAATGACCTTTGGGGTAGAATGTTTCACTTTATTTGCTGGGGGATTCGAGCACTTTCTCATGTTCAGAGGCAGCGTCTGTGCTGATGATGGAGCATGCGCAGAGTAGCTGACTGCAAAGCCTGAGGAAGGGCTTCAGTGAGGAAGAAAGTAAATTTGGGCTTTCCAAAGAACCCTGGTTTTATATCTGACAAAATCTGTTGCTAGACTGGATGTTTGGGGCAAAATTTTTCTTCTATCAGTGAGAGAGCTTCTAGCTCTGTTAAATGGGACTATAAATATGCTCCTTTTCAAAACAATAAGAGAAATAATGACATTGACCAAACAATTCTAGCTGGATAAAGACCTCACATAGAAGAGTATAAATTTGTACTGTTTTAAGCTACCCAGTACGTGGCAGTTTATGGCGTCAGCCTTAGGAAACTAATACTACACAAGGACAGGTTAGCCAGTTCCCTTTCTTATCTCTAAGTAAGATCTTAGAGAAACCGATTAAGT
>NW_003852407.1:651527-655580 GCF_000181295.1 Otolemur garnettii | reverse complement strand
CATGAAAACCAAGTGGTAGATGAGTGGGGTTTTTCAAGCCAGTGTTGAGCACAACCATTATTAAAGTTACATTTTATACACTTGTATGTATTATAGTAAAAGCAAGGTGATAAATACTTTATCATTCACTACCTCCTTATTATTTTTACTGTGTTTATTCACATCTATTGCATTTCAATGATAGGCATACCGTATACGAATATATTACTGGGTATCTTTTCCCAACTTGACGTTCAGAGACACTACATTGGTAGTTTGACTCAGTCATGGTAGAAAGATCATAAAGGAAATCGGCAAAATTCCTGATGGAGTTTTTCTCTTCCCCACCCCAAACCAAGATAAATTGATAATATTTACCAAGCTACTGCTGATTCACTCTTGATTGATTGTCCACTCTGAAATTTCCATGACTTTGAATATTAAAGAAGAATATCTGACTAGCCTGCAAAGAAAGCCCTTGAATGAGGTGAAATAGGGCATTTTCTTTTAGAAGAATTCACAGAAGGTTTGACATAACATGGCTTTAAGTCTCGATCTGACCTTTATGAATATAAAAGAGTTGTCGGTTCTCCAATTACAAATTTTTCAGGGAACAAGATGGCATCATCTTTCTTGGGACTTAGCATGACCAATTGTTCTTTTTAAGTGGATCGAAGTAAAAAAGTTCATAACTTCTTCAAGACTTTTGCCCTTCTGTATCCCAGATTTTGTATGACTGAGAAGCAATTTATGAAAACAGTAAATCATATTTTGCATTTGAAATAAAACCTTTTCTCTTGCGTGACTTTTCTGCAAAAGTTTCAATACTATCTCTGAGCCAGAAGGGACTGTTTCTTGTTTAAGTATGTTACATTGGTAAATTAATTTCTCCTGGTTTCTTGAAGTAAATCATATGCAGGTGTTTTGTTCATTATTATCTTTTTCCCTCTTAGATGCAATAATGAATTTTATCATTTATTATAGACATCTGGGGAAAGTCCTCCTTTAAATTTTTTTTTTTTTTTTTAGAGACAGTCTCACTTTATCACCTTCAGTAGAGTGCTGTAGCATCACAGCTCACAGCAACCTCCCGCTCTTGGACTTAGGCGATTCTCTTTCCTCAGCCTCCCGAGTAGCTAGGACTACAGGCACCTGCCACAACATCCGGCTATTTTTTTGTTGTTGTTGCAGTTTGGCCAGGGCCAGGTTCAAACCCACCACCCTCGATATATGGGGCTGGTGCCCTACTCACTGAGCCACAGCCACAGGTGCTGCCCTAATTTTAATTCTTTTCAGTTATTTTTCCCTGGAATTGCCCATGTAATTGTGATCACAGGATGAGAAACTCATTCTGGTCACCTATTGAAGATGTTTCTGAAATTCTTCTGTAGTTTCATCACCTCCATTAGGTAACAACTATGTTTTACAATCTGAATAAATTCCTAGAATCATAAAAGAAATATTGGTAGTCTTCACTCTATGAAAAACACAATTAAAATTTTTGTCTTTTATTTTTCTGGTTTTATAATCCAAACAGAAATGCATATGAATAGATTTTTCTGACATGCAATTATTTTATTGTTAATATTTACTGTCTGGAATTGGCAAAAATAAATAAGGACATTGCTGGGCATTAATATTGCTTAATTTTAGCCTTTTCAAGTTTCTTTCAGTTTCCCAATTCTTGCACATTTTGACACTATTTCTATCCTTGAGCCTCCCACTTTATGAAATATGGCAAAGTGTTTTCTGGATAGCATACGTGAGAGTTAACGCGTGATAGACTGGCCCAAATGATACTGTCTTACATGTGGGCAGTGGTAAGGGAAGAATAATCCTCATTATGAAGAAATGTCAAACTTGAAAATAATATACTTTGCTGCACATTCAACTGACAATGCTAGAATTATCAATTCCCTCCTTAGAGTCCAGCTTTCCTCTTTTTCTGGTCAAGAGGGCACTGTTGTACCACCTTCCCTGACATAGGCAAAGTGACCAAGACCATTGACAATGACCAAGTAATTCACAATAGACTGAAGACTATTATTTGGCTTTCGGTGAGATTCAAAATCAACTTACTTTGATTAAACACTACAATTCTAAGCACTATCCCTTTAATTATATCATTTTTTCCCCTCTCAGAACTTTAATAATAAGCACATGACAGATGTTTTAAAAACATTTGTTTCGAAGCAGCATTAGCCTTGAAAAGACAAATGGGAGAGGTTGCGAAGACAGAAAGATAGATTTGCACCTGATATGTTTGTTGGCAAGATCGAATGGCTCTCCAGTGAGAAGCTGCATCAGTGCACGATCTCTATAAAAGTTCAGAAAGGAAATGACACATTTCCTTTGTGTGTATTTCTTTTCATGCTGCCAACATATAGGGAAGCTGCCTGTTAAGGCTTCTTGACAGAGAAGAGAAACTCTATCCTTAGGACATATCTTGTGTTTTTTAAGAGCCAAGGGTACATAGCTTTAGGGGGAAAAATTGGTAATGTGCTGAAAACAAACCTCTATCACCTGATTCTCAGTAGACTACATGGGACCCAAACTGTCAAGGGGGCAGGCACAGAAAGGCACAGACTGTGCTCCCCACCCCGTCCTTCTCATCTGTTTCCTGAGCAACTTGGCTTCTCAATGGTCAGACCTTGGATGACTAATTAAAATGCTGAAAGAAATCACTATCCTTTAATTAAATGATGGATTATTGAAAGCAAAGCATTCAATCCATTGAAATTCTATTAAACTAAGAGGTCCCTTCTTCTTGGATCTTTAAAGCTCCTTAAGACCAATAACATGACCCTGGGTCAGTGACAGACTGTGTGGGGGGCTGAGGAAAGAGAGACTTCGGTAGAACTTCACAGAAGTAGGAAAATACATCAAATGTTACCTCTCTCTCATCGACTACACACACTACTTGTGATCTCTAAGTGCTGTTCTTGGGTCCTAAATGTTATTAATTATGACAGTTATATATAAAGCTTTTAGAGAGGGTGTATACTACTTTGCTTTTTTTTTTCAGAAAAGGAAATAAGAAAATAGTCATCCTAAGACATTCCATCCTGGCTCGGCACCTATAGCTCAGCGGCTAGGGTGCCAGCCACAAACACTGGGGTTGTCAGGTTCCAATCTGGCCCAGCCCAGGCCTGCCAAACAACAATGACAACTACAAGAAAAAAATAGCCAAATGTTGTGGTGGGTGTCTGTAGTCCCAGCTACTTGGGAGGCTGAGGCAAGAGAATTGCTTAAGCCCAAGAGTTTGAGGTTGCTACGAGCTGTGATGCCATGACACTCTACCGAGGGCAACATAGTGAGACTCTGTCTCAAAAAAAAAAAAAGAAAAGGACATTCCATCCTTACCTCAGCACCTAATGTACATAATGTATATATAGATGGAGCCTTAGATGCCGATTTATGGTGAGGGCCGAAGGTGGAGAAGAAGAGATGAGATTTTGTGTTTGTTTGCTCATGCATGTCTTTGGAAAGCTGTAAGAGAAGAGTCACAAAAGAACATTTATTCATAATACCATAGATATACACACACATACCCAGGGACACAGCTCTCTGATAGTCACCTCCTGTTAAGGTGTTCATGAGTGATCAGTGTGCATTGGTAACCTATGCAGTGTCTGACATCATTCCAGTGTTTGGGACATTCAAGCTCTCGAAGGTAGGTTTGGCTTGGGTGTAGTTTATATGTGTGTGTGTGTGTGCACAGGTGCACATGTGTTCTACGTATACATGTATTTACATACATCCCTCATCAATATTTCACTCAGTTATTCACTACTGATTGGAAATGTCACTTAACCTCATTTTCCTCATAAATAAAATGAGACTGATCATTTATTGTGTCATTTAAAAATAAAATTATTTGACATAAAGTCTTTAGAAATGTTTGACACCTTTTAAGTGGTGGTTTAAGGAGTCTGTCCTGTGAAGTCCCTCAAAATGTGTGAATGATTTTCTATGTGTGTGCAAAACACTTTATATATAAACCTTTTATCAGATTTTCTATTCTTTTCTTTTCTTTCTTTCTTTTTTCTTTTCTTTTTTTTTTTTTTTTTTTTT
>NW_003852407.1:629130-651507 GCF_000181295.1 Otolemur garnettii | reverse complement strand
TTTTTTTTTTTTTTTTTTTTTGAGACTCCATCCCCCTGGGTAGAGTGATATGGTATCATTATAACTTATAGCAACCTCCAACTCTTGGGATTATGTGACTCTTTTGCCTCAGTTTTTCTATTTTTAGTAGAGACAGGGTTTCATTCTTGCTTAGGCTAGTCTCGAACTCATAAGCTCAAGCAATCCACCTACCTAGGTCTCCCCAGAGTGCTAGGATTACAGGCATGAAACACCATGCCCTGCCTCAGATTTTCAAAAAACTGTAGCCCTTTATAATTTCACATATCCGTTACCACTAAAAGATGATCCATGTTTACATAGGAAACATCTGTCGGTTAATCTTTGTATATAGATGAATGTGTGTGTGTGTTATGTGTGTTTGTGTATTTTTCCCCAAAGCTTATTTGGGTAGTATTTTTGAAAGTAATTACTTTGTCACAATCTATAAAGCTACTTCTTTGAGTGGCAGTACAGTTTCTTAAGTACATACAATTTTTTGTGATTATGAGGATTTCAAAAATGTGAAAGAATATAGAGAATTTTATGACAGATGCCAATGTACTTGTCACTCAGCAATAAGACCTCCTAATTTAGAGGTCTTTACAGTTACAGAAATGTAAAGTGGGCAGAGTGTACATGATATTTCGTAGTCTGTCTTTTCGAAGTTGTTTTCTTTTTTTCCTTCCTTCCATTAAGTGTGGTTCCCTGTGCTAGTGCCAAGAGATGCCTATGTGGGTACAATCTGATTATTCTTCCTTTGATCCAGGGAGGAGAAATGCAAATTAGAAAAGCTTCTATTTTATAGTTGCTATGATTTGAATGTGTTCTTCAAAGTTCATGTGTTGGAAACTTGATCCCAATGCACCAGTGGTGGGAAATGGGACCCTAATAAGAGGTGATTAAGTCAAGAGGGCTCTGCCCTATTAATGGATTAATGTGGCTACCCCAGGAGTAGGTTTGTTATAGAAGTGAGCCTGGGCCCCAGTGCTCTCTCGCTCTTGCCCTCTCTTGACCTTCTGCCTTCTACCATGGGATGATGATGCATAACGGCTCTAACCAGATGTGAGCCCCTTGGTCTTGGACTTTGCAGCCCCCAGAACTGCAAGAAATTACCTAGGCTAATGTATTCAATTCTGACAGCATAAAACAGACTTAAAAAAAAAATAATTGAAGCAATTGCCTACATAATTGAAGAGGGTGATTCGATCCTGTTGACACTGCAGTATTTTCAGGAATAATCCATCCCCCCTCACCACATTTTAACTTTAATTGTATTATGGGTGGGCAAATCCCTTGTCTCCAATCTGCTATCTGACCTTACCTTAAATAAGCTTATAATAAACATACAGATAAATACACTGAGGCTGTGTTTGAAATCTGTCCAATAGCATGGAATCTTTCCCCACTGTATATTACAGTTGTTTTTTGTGTTTTTTTCATTACACTCATCGTTTGGGTGTGAAGAATGGAAGAATGCACAGAAAGTGCCACACTTCCACTCCAGGGGGGCTTTCTCTGGTCATCCCTCATTAACAAAGCCCAAACGTCCCTTTAGAGCAGGAGCTTGTAAGTGGATCAGTGGAACGATCATGACATCTTCTGGGTGGCAGTTTGTTCAGAAAAGTCAGGTGTTGTGCAGTGAGACAACGGCAAACCAAGAGCTTTCAGATAAGCTTTGGTCTGTGGTGGTGGGTTTGGCATTTATTTTTTTTTTTTTTGAAGTTCACATTGATGAGCCTTTAGTCACTATGTATTTTGCTTGTTTTGTTTTTCTGAGACAAAGTCTCACTCTGTGGCTCTGGTTAGAGGGCCGTGGTATCATAGCTCACACGCAAACACAGTGATCCTCTTGTTTCAGCCTCCTGAGTAGCTGGGACTACAGGCCCCCACCACAACTCTCAGTTGGTCTTTTGTTGGTTTGTTTTTGGTCTATTTTGAGTAGACTTTTGTTCAGACTGCTCTCAAACTCCTGAGCTCAGGTGGTTCACCCACCTCGGCCTCCCAGAGTGAGTGCTGGGATTATAGGTGTGAGCCACAGCACCTAGCCAGTTATAATGCCTTTATGTCACATTTCCTTTGTATTACCAATTTTTTTTGCTGATATGATGAGCACAGATATCCAAACCTGTTCCATATCTCCTGATAAACAAGTAGAGTTCATTTCCTGAACCTGCTAAAATGGATCTTTAAACATTATGAACCAGAATTAAAGGCTCCAGTTAGTTGTCTTCTGCATAGATTGATTAATTATTCTCAAGTCTGGCAACACTCCTCTCAAATCTATTCTTGTCCTCTGACTTGATGCTAAGTATAAGGCATGGGTTTATACACTTAACCCAGTGAAAATGCAACCTAGAAAAGTGAAAAAATGATGGAAAAAATGGGGCGACTAGAAAATAAAAAGCTACTTTAGAGATACATTTTTATGATATGAAGTTTCATGGGAAAATATCAACTTGGATTGGCTGGGTGCCCATCGCTCAGTGGATAGGGCACCAGCCACATAAACTGGGGCTGGTGGGTTTGAACCCAGCCCAGGCCTGCTAAACAACAATGACAACTACAACAACAACAAAAAAATAGCCAGGTGTTGTGGTGGGTGCCAGTAGTCCCAGCTACTTGGGAGGCCAAGGCAAGAGAATCGCTTAAGCCCAACAATTTGAGGTTGATGCCACAGCACTCTACTTCTAACACCAAGATGCCAAACTCAAGAATCCAGATGAATGCTAAACTGTATAAAATTTTGATAATACTTTGTAAAATTAAACTATGCCATTTTACAAGGCTATTAGTTTTGACTTATGTAGAGGTTGGTCATTCATTCATACAAGCCAGGTAGGAAAAAAAGACAGATGTCAAACCATCATGTAAGCAGAGCTGGTTAAATTAATTTCGTTATTACTCATATGCTACTCTGACCTTGTCAGTTCTAGGGAGTTGAGCATTTAAGTCTTAGGTCCTGTCAATAAATATCTGGCTGCTGGTCCTGTTCCAGCAGGGCATGACAAGGTCATGATGTTTTGCATCCTCCCTTTGCTATAAATGATGACCTTGGGCACCAATAAGGTTATTTTATTGAATGTGTTGTACAGTAAGAAATGACATATTCAACTGTAAGTTATTAACCACTATAGGCAGATTAGAAATGGATTTTGGAGCAGGCTCTATAAAAATGCCAAGAAGATTCAAAAATCACAAGTCAAAACCAAAAGTAAGAAAACAAAACCCATAGCTGAAGTGAAACAACTGATTAGATTGTTTCTGTTTACTTGAAGATTCATACATACAACAGAGTAATTTGCATCTGGCCTTATGGAACTTAGATATCTTGTCTCTGTTGGGAGGAAGCTAAGTTATATTATGATGGCTGTGATAATTTAGGGAGCTGTTGGTTACTTGTAGAGAAATCCAAGATGACAATGATAAGTTTCATAATAAATTTATGGTAAGTTTGGATGTGGGTGTCAGCCAATTAAATGAGCAATCAAACCCCAAATAGAATTACTTTTCTTTAAACAGCCAGTTCCATGGAGGGCCCCATTACTTGGCAAAAACAGACAATTTATAAAAGAAATCCATCAAAATATATTGTCTGGAACTAAATAAGAGCTGAGGTAGCAACTGTGTTTATAAAAGAGAGAAACCTAATTTAGAATCAAAAGCAACTATTAAGTTTCAAGAAAAATATACTGAATGTCAGAGGCAAGTTATAGGTTTGAGAATAGAAACTGAAACTCCCATCATTTACTTTTTTCCTGAGTAAATGCATATGTGCATACATATATAATAATATATAATTGTGTGTGGGGATGTATATATATCCACACATACATATATACACATATATTTGGAAGTGCAAAATTATTTGTTCCCAATATGGCAAAATTTCAATCCAGAGATTGCAAACTCAAATGCTTCAGGCCTAGGAAATTAACATGACATTAACATGAAGTGTCCCCTGTTATATAACAGCAAATGCTGGGATGGGAAATGTGGCCAACTGAAGAGTTCATGTCTTATTTAAAAACCTTCCCATTCAATTTTCTGACTGAAAGGATTTCTTTTAGCCAATTCAAAAGCTGATGATTTTAACAAGCAGACTTCTAGATTTGGGAATTTGGACTGAAACCTTTAAATGATTACTTGAGCAAAATTCATCTAAAATATGTTAGGTAAGGATGAGAAAGATTTTAATATTCCGAGATTGAAAATATGAAGTACCGCTGGGAATATGTGCATAATATTACCAAAGAATACATCTGAATGATATATGTAAAAATATTTTTAGGATTCTTACCTAAGAAATTCAACTATAGTAAGACAATATTAAATGCGTAGTAACGTACTTTGAATTTCTTGGTGAAAACTGCCCTGCTCATGCATTTTATTCAGGTGACTTAGCTCATTCTTCCGTATTTATTGCTTGCTAGCATTTTACTTTGCTTAGTTGTTTTGCTGACTTGTGGACTACTTTTACCTTTGAACATTAGTATCTATTCTGCTTAATTACACTTCTGTTGATATCTTAGTAATTTCTCTTTAATTTGCTTCCAAGGAAGTTGTTGGAAACTGGAATCTTTAACCATTTCCATTGCTCCAGGATATACTTCTTGTCTGATTGCATTTATCTTTTCCCACAGAGAATATGTTCTGTGGAGAAAATAATTAGAAGTCTTTCTTGCTCTACCTGTCAGGTGCTTATAATGCAAAACTTTAATTGGAAGTAGAACATCAGGATTTCACATATATCTATATTAACTACTGAATAAGTGCAAAATATTTTAAGCTGTGTCACATTTCTTTTTAAAGTAGCCATTTTTCTACCACTGGCTGCCACATTTCTAGAATATTTGTAAGTAAGTAGATGGTGAATATATTACTTGCAGTTATTATTAATGAAACCCTGAAATACATATTTAGAAAAAAATTTTCAATGTATACTTTATTAATACTGATAAAGCAATAACAATTTTTATATAGGCAGAAAATGAAAAACTACAAAATAACACAGGTGGTGAAATTCTACCTTCATCAGGAATCCTAGAAGTACTAATTAGAATAACTGGAGTATATTACAAAACCCATATTCCTACCCCCCCTAGAGTTTAAACTTATATTAAAGATGCAAATATATCTTTTAGCATACCTGGAAGGAATAAATTTGAACATCTAGGTTAGGATGATGGGAGTAGACCACTATAATCATCCTCATTAGTAATCCCCTTGACACTCTGTGAAGTCATCATCTCACAATATTTCCATATCATAATATTTATGAGTGATGGGAGGAATTATCTACTTTTTGAGCCCATATGACAGGAGGTGACATCTTTCTTATTTATTTAAAACTCAGCTTGAATAAACAAAAAAGAATCCAGAAGACATCCTATAAATACATTCATAAGTTTTTATTATTCTGTAAGGCTTGAAACCTATTGTTTCAAATAAAAGATGGATATGATGTAATAAAAATCAGGGATGGTCCTCAAAATCCAGAATCCTTATTTGCTATACTAAATTGCCCCTGGCTTTACCACTAGAGGTTTGAGATTGACTACATCCATATCATGGTGGTGTTAAGGCATCAGTTAGGTTGATTACATGATTAAGGACATGGTGCTAGTGGTTCTAAAAATAAAGTGAAAAAAAAGTGAAGACAAGAAATCTTCATAGATTCTTCATAGATCTGAACTCAGGTTTCTAAATCAGATGACTTATTTTTAGGCCATAAACTGGAGTTTTATACCAATAAATATTTCTCCATCTGTATAAGCCAGGGATGGTGGAATAGTCAAGCTATTCGTATGTAGTATATTAATAATAAGATAAGCCAAACTGCTTGACATTTAGTGGTTTTGTTAAAGTTCTGGTTAGATCATTTAGAAATTAAAAAAACAATCATATTTTCAGATGCACTGGATGCCTAACATTAGAAAATTTAACTTCTCAGTATGTTTCACCTATAAGCTAACTCAACTGAAAACATCTGCCCTGTTGGCTCTCCAAGAGAATGGCATTGTCATAATCTAATCATGTCTTGAACTTTATTGTTGAACCCCCAGAGTGACTTTTCTAGGTGGATGCAATGAAGCAGCAGGAACAACTCTGGGAAATACATGTGACAGATGTTTCTAAAATCAAATCCATCAAATATTACTACTTTAAATTCATTCAAAACTGATTAGGCCCACTTGTGTGATACTGCCTCATACTGGTTTTATTTAGTTTCGTTAATGTTGCAATTAATCTTTGCAAAAATCTAATTCATCCCCAAGCTTCGTGCGTGCCATGATCTGTTTGTGTAAATCTTCTGAAACAAAATACCCTGTCTAATTTGATCTGTTGTCATGATGGAAAATAGAAGTTGATACTGCTTTGTTTCTACAGTGATATAATTAAGATGCCCATGCTTCTCTAATTAATCTAATCTAAAAATGCTTTGGCTATTAGATATTCTAATAGAATATAATGCATTGTTTTTCTTTCTTATCTCTGTCATTAGTCAAGAAAATTAATTGTGCCAAGTTTGAAACACACCCAATGCTTATTTACATATTCAGATTCCAATCTAAGCTAGATGCCTTTGTAAAATATTATTCATTTTTTATTAAGTGGAATTACACTCACGAACCATGTTAACAATGTTTAACATAATTATAATACATATGTATATACACATCCATCCCCCTAATTAATGTATTTAAGGGAGACATAGTATAATGAATCTGTATGTATTTAGTACAATATATTAATATATAATTGATAATAATATAATTAGGTACATAAAAAAACATATGCTTTAAACAAACATATAATACTTATAATATATTCTATGTAATGTATAAGATAAATAATTTAAATCCCCTTTACATTGCCCACTGTGAAAGGAAACGTAAAAAAATGATTAAACATCTAAGAAGAAATTCAGTAAATGGGCAGTTTGTTTTGAATATATTATTAGTCATCATAGTGCATAGTCAATTTTCAAAATAAATAAACAGTGCTAATATTTCATCAAAATTAAACAGGAATGTAAACAGGGAAAATAGGTAGACATTAATTTTTCATTATAACTGCTTACATTCAGATGTGTTATTAAATAGTAACATATTAAGGTGTAGATTTAATTAAATGAGTCATAAAATTCACACTATGTAATAAATGTGCTTATGAAACTAGTCTTTAAAAAGTATTTTTAATCTCATTTTACAAACACTCTGAAAGTGGTTCCTAGAGTCTATAAATCAGAGTGGACTTGATAATGTCAATTGTTGGTTGTAACACATTTAGAAAAATTGTTTTTATTGATTGGATGTAATAGAAAGAAGTTAAAAAATATTTGCATCTCGTGGAAACCTTTTCTAAAATATCCTATTTAAATACAATTCTGTTTTCCATTAATTTTTTGAACATTTTCATCATGTATTTCATTTCTTCAAACATATTTTAAAAGAACTTATTTTTCAGCTTTGCCTGTATTTCTTTCCTCTCATATTTAAATTTAGTATTTTAATTTTATTTACCAAAGATGTCCTTTTCACTTTACAAAGAGGGTTACAACTTTTTTTTTTTTGAGGTGGAATCTCACTCTGTTGCACAGGCTGGAGTGCCATGGTATCAGCCTAGCTCACAGCAACCTCAGACTCCTGGGTTCAAGTGATCTTCCAACCTCAGCCTTCTGAGTAGCTGGGACTACAGGCACCTGACCATGCCTGGCTAATTTGTCTATTTAGTAGAGATGGGTTTCACTCTTGCTCAGGTAGCTCTGAACTTCTTGGCTCAAAAGGTCCTCTCACTTTGCTAATCCAGAGTGCTAGGATTACAGGTGAGAGCCAACATGCCCAGACTCAAACATATTTTTAAAATGAAAATTTTAATGCTAATAAAAGATCTAAATGGAAAGACTTTAAACATTGAGATAAAATTGATATATAAAAGTATTTTTGATGATGAAATGCATTTCCTAAGTGCCTATGTTTAGGGGAAAATTCAGATTAATTTGAATTCATAGGCACTCTGCTACTAAACATGAACTGGATTAAACCCCCCTTCTTACTTATAAAGCTCATGGGCTCCACCTTAATTATTTTCTGCAAGTTATTTTTTTTTCCTATTTTCCATATTAACCTACAAAGAACAGGTTTATTCAGTTCTTGACTCTGTCACATATTCATATTATATTGATTATATATAATAGTTTTGAAGCTCTGGTAAAGAAAAAACTATATATAGAAAACTGCTCAACATCAGTGGTCATCATGGAAATGTATAATAAATTAAACAACAATGAAATATACTTAATGTATCTACCAGAAGGTTTAAATTCAAAAGACCAACACTACAAAGTGCTGGCAAGGATATGGGAAAACTTGTATACACATACATTGTTGGTGGGCATGTAAAAATGAAATAACCATGTTTGACATTTTCTAATAAACTTATGTGTTTCTTATAGCCCAGCAGTTCTAAAAGATATATCTAAATGTGTACATGAACAACTTGGCTCATGGAGCAATTTTCACATGTGTTTTATTCATAGTAGCACAAAGCCATAAACAAGAAGTGAGCATGAATGGAAAAATAATTTTGACAAAGTGACACAATATACTACTGAACTGTAATGAACTAATACACAAACTGGTGTATGCCACAATATTGATAAATCTGAAAAACATTTTTCTGAGAAAAAAAGACTAAAGTGATTTATGCTCTAAGAATCTACTTAAGTGAAGTTCAAGAAAAGGCAACCTATTGGGGATTTGTTTCTCTTCTTTTTTTAAAATTACAAATTAATAAGAGGGTAAAATGTTCAGCTGCGATTGTTTCCACTTCTAAGGTAAAGTTCAAGTTGTAGTTGAGCCCTTCACCTGGGGGGGCCATGCTGAACACCCTCACATTGTGCACATTAGGTGAGATCCCACCAATTACCTCCCTCTTCTCCCTGACCCCCTCCTCTCCTCTCCCTCTCTTTCCCTTTCCCACCTCTACCTACTCCTCATTAGACTATACTTAGGTTTTCCTTTGTGTGTGTGTGTGTGCAGTTTTTGGCTGGGGCTGGGTTTTTGAACCCACCACCTCCAGCATTTGGGGTCTGTACCCTACTCCTTTGAGCCACAGGCACCACCCACTGCTGTTTTTCTTTTGTGTGGGCATCTAGAGGTAACCCTTGTTCTGAATTGTTTACCTCTGAGGGGTTACAAAAGTTTATGAGAGAGAGAAATTTTTATCTCTTGATTTCAGTGGAGTAGACATACACACAAATATATACATGCACACATAAATACCAATCATGCTATGCAATTAAGATTTATATACTTTATCAAATGTAAATTACTGTTGAATAAATAAAGGAATAATAATATTTTTTTAGAAAAAATTAGTGTTTTTATTAGTACTGATTATTCTAAAACCAAGAATACAGAAAGGCCTGAACACCTGAGTCCAGCTCTACTTCGGCTGGACTGCTCTTGCTTTCTGTATAACTCTTACCTGTAGTTTTCTGAAGAACTGTTTTTGTCATATAGCATACTTTTCAGTCATAGCTCAAAAACTCTGGTAGAAGGGAAAACATAAACAAATTATAAGTCAGAAGTTACCATGAGCAATGTCTACCTATAGACTGAGTTACTGTATTTTAAAATTGTTGAAAGTTTCAATGATCACACAATAGTTTGCCTTCCACAGACAAAGACTTTACTGAGACATGGATTATTTCATTATTTCTCATAGTAACATTAATGAAACAGATGCGATTATTTAACCTCAGAGATGCATGGAGATGAACCTCCAACCCAGGCAAACTGACTTCAAAGGACTTTAACAATGTTTTCTTTTTATGCTGGATATTTTTTTTTAATTTTTTTATTGAGACAGAATCTCTATCACCCTGGCTAGAGTGCCATGGCATCATAGCTCATAGTAGCCTCAAACTCTTGGGCTCAAGCTACCCTCTTGCTTCTGCCTCCTGAGAAGCTGGGACTACAGGCACCCACCACAACACCCAGTTCATTTTTCTATTCTTGGTAGAGATGGGGTCTCACTCCTGCTCAGACTGATCTCAAACTCTTGAGCTCAGGAAATCCTCCTGCCTTAGCCTCTTAGAGTTCTAGGATTACAGGTGTGACCCACTGTACCAAGCCTGGCTATTCTGGGTAATGATAAAATGACCAAAACAGCTGGCCTTTTATAAGTCAATCTACATTTGGGTCATTTGGGTCATTATAAGAAATGAGATAAATTATTTGCTCATGACTATGTCAATTATTGTAATTTCTTTCTTTTCTTTTCTTTTTTCTTTCTTTTTTTTTTTTTTTCAGTATTGGCCAGGGCTGGGCTTGAACCTGTCACCCCCAGTATATGGGGCCAACGCTCTAATCCTTGAGCCACAGGCACCATCAAACTATTGTAATTTCTTGAGCATATTTGAAGTTAAACAGTTCTTTGCAAAATATTGGTAATTATTTATGTTCTTCAGATATTAAGTAGAATGTTTATGTACTTCTAATGAAGAGTGTTATAAAAGGAAGTTGCAGGAGGACATCTAGGAGAATGGTAATTTGTTCTTTGATTCTGGGTACAGGATATTGGGAGTACTTGGAAGACCAAAGTGAGGATAACCAGAAACTACTTTGTGATGCAGTATTATACAAATTGAGCTTTCCATTTTATTAAATTCCCAAGGTAATCCAAACATTACTTCATAGATCATATTCAATATGCTTACTCCCACTGAAGAATTAAAATTAGAATGTAAATAACACTCTACTGAGGGAAAAAAAGTCAAATGTAAAATCACCATACTTTCAATCCCCTTAGATATCTGATAAGTAAAGGAAAGAATGCCAATAATTATGGTCATGTTCTAGAGTATCACGAGATTTCTGATGTAAATAATTCTCCTGATTTGGGGGGTGATCACTGCCAATAAGCAGTTCACAAAGTTAATTCCTAACTGGTTTCTAATTACTTTTAAAATTAGGTATAGCGAATCCCAAATATGAAAAAAGCAGATATCTTTCCGATGTGAGCAGTGGCTAAAATCTTGCACCAGAGAGTTTTAAGATAAACATAAGCTGTATGAACTTAGCTGAATTAAACAACATTCAACTGATATGGTTATAATTCATCTTAAGTGTTCTTAAATACAAATGCAATTTCAAATTTTCTCCAGCTCAAGTCTACTGACATCTTTTTGATGTAGATTTAGCTAAAATTGTTTGTATTTAGTTAGCAGTGGCTTTAGATATGTGCCACAGTAATATCTATGGGGTGTGTGCGTATACATATGTGAGAGAGACAGAGAAGGAGAAAGCTTGAAAGAGTTGTTAAAGTATTTTATACCTATTTTTCTGTAAATCTTAAGGTATATGAGGTCAGACAATTAAGTTTGCAAACTCAATATCAACCATAGTCACTTTTAAAGTATTCTCCGTGGCCATCTTGTGACTATAATGATATTCATCAACGAGAAATGAAGTATTTTTTCTAGGATGAGGTCACAAATGTAATTGTTAGACCTCTTACAATGACAGCTCTGATGGCCAGTCCAGAAAAAGAGTTTCAAAATTACATTGAGGAGTGGCCTAAGCACTGGTGTCAGTGTACAGGGGAGTACTTTGAATGTGACCATCGTGATATTCAGCAATGAAGCATGTAGCACTTGGTCTAGGATAAGTTAACTAATTTCATATTCTGACCTCCTATATCCTTATATAGACATATTTACGGTATTTTTTAAAATGGTGATTTTCATCACAAACGTTCATCAATAATGGAGATCCCCAGAGGCTCAAATGACAAATAAAACCTAAAATTATTATTTGTGAAGTTACAAGTTCAAACAAGCAAATGAACACAAGCAAGCATTTGAAGCAAATTTATTCATAGTCAGAGATTTAAAAAGGTATATTACTGCTTGTAGATAAAGCTATCATTACCATCAACATATTTCTTAAAAACTTATATGTTGCCAAGCCCTTGTTTCTTTCATCAAAGCACAGGAAAATATATGATGAATAATTTCCCAGAACTTGTGGAATTAACTGTGAGGATACACAGAATCAAATTTATCACTATTTAATTCCAGTCAATGGTTGAGTAATGGAAGTAAATAAATTGCACATAGTACCTGTCACTTTGGGGAATATACATCTGCTCCAGACAAATTATTTGTATTTTTCCTTCTCCTCCATCTTTCCAAGTCCATTAAAGAAAAAAAAAAAATGTATGGTGAGAGTTTGAGGATCACACATATATTTGCAAGTAAGTTCATAATTCAGAACCTGTTAAAATTTGAAGTTAGGGCTTAAAAGTATTCAACGTCTTTGGCAAAAATATCAGTAAAAATTCTATACTCAAAGAGAACAAAATAGGGTATGCCTCAGAAAATTAGACCTGATACTCCATGTAGAAAAATGCATACAAAAACTTTACCCTAGCTTTGCTTATTAGTTTAAATGTTATACAACATTAGAAATCATAGGCAATTTTTTAAATAAAACCAAATCTGCAAAACTTTGTTATCTGAATTTCCATTTCACTATCCAATAGAAATAATAAAAGTAAAATATATTACCTAACATATTTGAAAGTCAACATGTGACTTGCCACATGGACTAAATATTTGGTGAAACTTAATTCTTTTTATTTAATTATTTAATGGAAGTCAGAGTACATTGTCTTTAGAGGCTAAAGAAATACTGTCAAAATGTACATAGGGAAATGCTATAAAATCGAACATTTTTTGCAAATGTGTCAAATTATGTAAGAAATTAGCAAAGAATGATTGAATTACACTTGTTTCAAAAGATTTTTCACATGTCTGCCCTTTGATACTTGGAGCTTATCAGCAACTAGAAAGTTGAATCAATCATTTTTCGTAAACTTTTTTTGTTTCTTTTTGTGAAGTGTGCTGCTGGTTGATAAAGATTTCTTCTGTGAGGATCTAAGAAATAGCTAATCATCTTCAGCAAGAGGTATATTTTGTGTCAATGTACAGTGACGTACTTTGAAAAATGGTTGATGGAAGTTCTTTAACAGAATGCAGTGTGGCATTCAATAGTTGTGGTGCGTTCTCTTTTTAATAATTTACAAATGTAGAGTTGTACAGGGAGGGTATACAAATGTTCACTTTATCGTACTTTATAACATGCCAATATATTGTACCTTGAAATGATTTTATGCAGAAACAACTTAAAATTAATAACATGCCACTAGTCATTCTAAGGGAATATATCATTTAAAAAGAAAATCTAATTCTTTATTTCAATATTTGTTAAATTACATTATTTTTAGTGGTTTAGCTCCAGTTATCTAATTGTTATTTCACCTAAAAGTGTTTTAAAAGCAAATATACTTAAAGTTAGAAGTTTGTGCCTTTCTTTTTCATACTGACTCCTAAATCTATAGCAACTGGACAGAGTAATCAACTTTAAGCTGGTACTTAACATTCATGATATGAATGGATTATTATTATTATTATTGAGATAGAGTCTGACTCTGTTGCCCTAAGTAGAGTGTCGTGACCTCATAGCTCCCAGCAACCTCAAACTCCTGGGCTCAACTAAGGAGCTGGGACTACAGTCACCCACCATAATGCCTGGCTACTTTTTCTGTTTTAGTAGAGGCAGAGTCTTGTTCTTCCTCATACTGGTATTGAACTCCTGAGCTCAGGTCTTCCACCTGCCTTGGCTTCCCAGAGTGCTAGGGTTATAGGCATGAGACACTGTGACTGGCCAGCATGGATTATTCTTAAGAATGAAAGTCTGTAAATTCATGCAGTACTGATAATAATTAGGAGTAATCATCCCCCCTGAAAAGGTATAAGGTGCTCATAGATATAATTGCTTGAATTAAAACAAGCAATTATAGACTACTAATATAGTAGTCTCAGATTTCCTATATCCATCTATTCCTGGTAGATGCACCATCATTGTCTCATGATAAGCAAAAAATAAAAACCAAAGTGGTAATATTTTTTTTTCACAACTTACTAAAAGTCCCCTAAAGTTGTCCCCAGTGTAGATTTAGCCTGAGTTTCCTCATGCCGACTCCTACATGGCAATATTTTGAAATATTTGTATTCTCTTTCCTTAAGCCCCATGATTCAAGCATTTCAAGCATTTGTGTTGCAACACCATTTATCCAGGCAGGTACACAATCTGTATTCCACTGACATGTACAGAATCTTGTCTTGATCATCAATGTTAAATGTGACTTTCAGGTGTGAATAAAATTGCTGAAGAACATCCAGATGATTTAAAGCTGCCACCATGTTATTCCTATTTAAGCCTAGTGATACCAACTTTTTTCCAAACAACAAATACATAAAAATAAACATTGATGTTCGTAAGCTGAGTTCAGTAAGGTATCACCTTTTGACAGCATTGGCTTTACCTAAACTCTGGATACAAGAATTTCCTCAGTTGTATCCTATCTGGCTTTAAGGGAGACACTTTCTTCACTAAACTCTTTGCCTACTTCTCCTCTCTTTCCAAAAATGCTTACCTTTTCTTTTCTCTTTATGAGTAACAGTCGTGCCCTACCTATAACATACTTTTGATTGAACTACTTTATTTATCCTTGGTCTCTCAATTTAAATATCTTTCCTTCATGGATACTTTCCCTGAACATATCCTTTCTCTATCATAATGTGTAATTCATTTTATTGTCTGAAATTAAAAAATAGACCAGAGTTTGCTATGATACCTAAAATTTTGTATGTGCTCATTGAATTTTTATTGTTGAAAATTAAGTGTGCAGTGAATGGATGAATGAATGCTACAACATAGTGTAAGCTCAAAATATACCTGTGTGATGAATAAAGGGCACTCTTCACCCTCAAGTTTAGAGGTGCTCCTGACAAAAATCGAAACAACTGAACTTGGACTAGTATCTGTGCATATCATTTTCTTTTACACATAACTCTTGATCGACTGTTTTTCATACACTATTTTTGTCAACATGATTCCTTTTTTTCTTTTTTATTGTTGGGGATACATTAAGGATACAAGAAACCAAGTTACACTGATTGCATTTGTTAGGTAAAGTCCCTCATACAATCAAGTCTTGCCCCCAAAAGGTGTGGCACATACCAAGACCCCACCCCCTCCCTCCTTCGCTCTCTCTGCTCTTCCTTTCTCCACCACTTTATTTAATCTCCATTCCTTAACAGCACTGTAAGACTAGATTTCAGAACCATGGAGAGTTCTAAGCTGATGTGAAGCAAAAAAAACCTGGAGATTGAATTTCCTAAGAGAAAACTGGTACTGAATAGTAATCGTGCATGATTCTGACTCGGGCCTATATTATCTAGCACAATTCTTTCAATAAACACTTTTATGAATGAGCTAGTTGAGTGCTTTAAGTAACCTGATAGCTGAATTTAAAATTCAGAGTCTTTTTTCACACCTTGTGCTTCTATAATTTGAACCTATAGCTCTGATATGAAGGCTAGATTTCACTCTGTTGACTGCATCATTCCTTGGCACTTAGAAAGTCAATACGTCTTGTTTTTGCATAAGACACTGGAGTTAACCTTATTATTTGAGAATATGTTCTGAGAGGAGAAATTTTATATCTTCAAAATGAATAAAAGCTGAACAGTCTGCCATGAGCTGCCATCCCTGGGATTGGAAGCTTTAGAGTACTCACTGGTACTCACATCTGTACTTCTATTCTAGGTGGTTTCTTTATTCTCAGGATTTACATACTCTTAATGTTTGTACCTACTTGCTTTGTCCTGGATTCTGCCACTTCCTTTATCCTTAAACCTTCCTCCTTCTGCTCATAAAATACTAAATCTATTAAATGAGAATTCCATAATATATTATAGTGTATTCTGTGGTGATATGCACATATTTTAGACTCTCTGATTGCTTAAACAAAGGATTGCAAAACTAAGGACTGTGGGTTAAATTCAGCTCACCACTCATGTTTTAAAATAATGTTTTATTGGATTACAGCCATGCCTATTTGTAGAGATATTATGTGTAGCTGTTTTTGTACAATAGTTGAGCATGATAAGGGGGACTGTCAGGCCTAAAAATATGTGTTGTAGGATCTGACTCCTTACAGAAAAGGAACTCCATTGACTCATGGTCTACACATAAGAAATTATAAGTGTGGTTTCCAATAACAGATGAATTACCATGTAATTACCTGGATGCCAGGAATCGTAAACTAAAATTATTGTGGCCCCATGAAGAGGAACTAAAAATCAATCATACTTGATATAAGAAATGGTAAACAATTGAGACTATGGAAACTTAAAAGTTACCTACTTTGTTTAAAAAATGCATCTACTACACAGCCCCAGATCAATTTGCCTTACTGGGTATGGACTAGATATTGCCAACCCTTTTACTTTTTCAGGAGAAGCCAGAAATTGGCAGTCCTGTGTGAAATTTTTCAATTAAAAAATTGCAGTAAAATGTTTTAGGACAATTCATACCAAAGAAAGCCCCACGTATGTTTAGCTTGAGTTTAGCCACAGATCATCTGGATATAATCCCAGTTGAAAATGTAATTCAGTTCTTTTTTTTAAGAATTTAAGATTATTCTATACTGTAGAGCCAAGGGGAGATTAGCAAATTATAAATGCTTTCATAGATTTCTCTTAAAATGTTTATAAAGAATTTCTGACACATTAACATAGGCACAAAAATGATCCAGGTGTTATTGGTCAAGTCTATGCGGCTGTTTGTTTTTTGTTTTTTTTTGAGACAGAGTCTCGTTATGTTGCCCTCGGTAGTGTGCTGTGGTGTCACAGTTCACAGCAACCTCCAACTCCTGGGCTCAAGTGATCTTCTTGTCTCAGCCTCCCAAGTAGCTGGGACAACCAGTACCCCCCACAATGTGCAGCTGGTTTTTAGAGATGGAGATCTTGCTCTTGCTCAGGGTGGTCTTGAACTCCTGACCTCCAGCAATCAATCCATCTTGGCCTCTCAGAGTGCTAGGATTACACAAATGAGCCACTGCACCCAGATTTTGTGTATGCAGTTTTGTCCAAAATTAAACCTGCACCAAAATTTATTTGGAACCAGCAGTGAGCAGAGAAAAAAGGTCATCTACTATTCCTAATCAATGTGACATGTTCCACATTCCTTATTAGTTCTTAACTCTCAAGGTAAACGTTAAAGTGAGCTAATTAGCCGGAGTGAACACTTGCCAATACCTATCGAGGCAAAGAGTAAACTGTAATGAATACTTTAATTGCATCTTCTTGGATCTTTGTCTTAAAATACTTCCCATGTTAGCAAGTTTTCCATTTAGAAGGATATGAAATCTTAGGGTTTGGTGGATAAATCAGAGACCCTACTCCCTGAGGTGGGGACATGAGTAGAATTTAATACAGTGACCTTTTTGTTTTTGTAAAGGAAAGGGCAAAGTTAGGGAACAGGAGAGAATGCAGGGCAGTTGGACTAATGAGAGCTCAAACAGCTCATTACCACCTCCAGGCCAGTGGAGGCAAAGGGAGCACCAGGTTCGGGAATCTGGAATGAGAGAGGGACAACCAGCCACCTGTGGCGTAGAAGCCAGGACATGGGGAGGAAACTCTGACCCTCCTCTTGCCTTCTGCTGGTTTCTCCTCTTGCTGAACACGCTGGCAGCGTGAAGGAAAAAGCACCTGTAGAGATAGCCCATAAAGGTCAGTGCCCTGGAATAAAGAGCAGGGCCTGGAGAAGGCGATCATCTCTGAGGGGGCAAACAAAGAATAGCCTGGCCCATGGCCATTCTCTCTTGTGGCCCGCAGGGGCAGGGTTCTGTCCAGTTCTGAAATCTGTATGGTCATCTAAAGCTGAAAACATGGTAATGCAGAAGATGAATCGAAAGCTTTTTCTATAAAGCCGTTGAAGTGAATCAACAATACATGAGTCCTCATATAACGAGCATCAGATGTCTCTGTTAATGACTATTGTTACGTCTTGTTCTCTTATATGTCTAGTGAGCTGGGAGGTCACCGTGAGGGTGATAGCCACCCTGGAAAATGTGAAATATCGTACTTGTCTCATCCTCTGAGAGGAAATATTAAATAGACAATCACTATTTTAAATAAACTCACATGTATATATGCTTTGAAGGCAGAATTTCCATGGAGAAAAGGATGAGAAATTGTGCAGTTATACAGTCGAGCGTTTGCCAGTCCTGAACTTAACTGACCATTTAATTTTGAAGTTCAATGGATTGCTTCAATCAGACCATGCTTTTGCAGATGTTACTATAATAGAGGGGGAAAAAAGCACTTCACCGTTCATTCCAGTTGTAGGCCAGCCTGATAAGGAAAGTAAACTTGGGTGACTTGATTGATGTAACACAATTCTGGAAAATCTTAATCAGTGTTTGGAGAAAAGCAAGCAGTTGGATCCTGGCTACACTTAGTTTTATCTGGACTGTTTTCAAAAGCCCTGGTTTCACCTAAAAATAACTGCATGAGATATTGCTTTTTTTTTTTTTTGTTTAAATTGGCAAAATTGGTTTCAGTAATTTACCTGCAATTTAAATATTGGGAAAGCTATATTTGTCAGCTGTTTCCAGGTTATATTAATAGGAATAATATTGTGGTTTATGTGTACATTAATTCATTTCAGCATATGGATTTATCAAAATGCTTTCTTAGTGCAATTTCTATTACAATGCATAAGCTTTAATATATCATTTTAGGCAAATAAACACAATTAAAAGTGTAGGATTCAGTGTAAACATAAATTTATAACAGTAAGTTTTAAGAAATGTTAGCTAAAAATTAGATATTCTTGTTCCAAGGTTAAGAACATAGACCTAGGGTCCCAATATCTGGGCTTGATCCCAGATCTGCCATGTATGAAGTATTAGTTCAGTAAACTTGAACAACTTTCTGTACTTCTGTGTAACCCTTTTCTTATCAGCAAAATGGGGATAATGATACTATTTCTCTCACAAGATTGCTGGAAGTACTGAGTTTTAATTGCAAAGCAGTTAGCACAGTGGTGTCAGGAAATAGTGAGTACTCAATAAATCTTGCAGTTGTTATGTTTTAACTAAGAAATTGTGTGTATGTCTCTTTCATATCTCCAGAGAGAGACCATAAGAGGAAACCATGAAAACATTCACGAAAACTAGGAACCCTACATTTATTTGAAAATCAATGTCATATTGAGACTTATTTCCATTTTGTACTATTAGAACTACTAAAACCATTGTGTAGAGAATTATAAAAAGCATCCATCAGCCGAAAACTTACCAACAAGTCTTTTGGGGTCAGTTTCATTTATAAAATTTAAATGTGATTGCTGTAGAAAATCCTGAGGATGAAAAGAAAATCAAACAATAAGTTTTATGTTATTGGCCTGTTACATCTGATTGTTCAGTCTCTTCCCAAGTCTGTGCTATTGACATCATCTGGAAAGTTCAAAATAGGCAGTGCTGGGAGTATCTGCACCACATGAATTGACTAATGTCATAAATCTGATCTTGTTTGGAGAGCTAGTTGTTAATCAACACTTATCAACACCATATGGTCCTTAACTTGAAGGGTCTAGCTAAATTCCTCTGTGCTTTAATACCTGTTTTCTAGTTTTATAATAAGAAATGTACCATACTGATTACTGATAATCAGTACATAAGTATTTCCTAGGCTATAATAAAGCTGTTTACATAACTACAAAAGATTGTTTGGAAAATAGGATTTGAAGATTTTTCTAAAAACATACAATTCTATGACAAGGTTAATCCTTAGTACTGGATCATTTCTAAGGAAATCATTCTCTGTAAGATTCTGCTAATGTCCTGCAGGGTTGGGCAGTGTGTCATCAATGATAAAAATCTTGGAGCTAAGCCCTTTACCAGCTGTGTGATTGTTAACAAAATTTTTATCCTTTTGATACTGTAATATTTAAAATGGATGTTTACAATAGTCATATTGAGTTTATGAGGCTGTAAAGCACTAATTTCTGTAGAGTTTAACACAGTGCCTGGCACTTCCAAAGCCTCATGTGTGTGGCTTGATTTGATAACGGCCATGTGACCTGCTCTCTGGGTTGTAAATAAATGATTCAGCCATTGCTATCTGGCATCTAGTTAGTGGAATTATATTATTATATTATTTTATATATTCTAACTTACAAATAAACTAGTTTACTTAGGTAGTTAGTGGAATTATTTTATATATTCTAACTTATAAATTTACTCTGCAGTGTATATTTATTTCTTATGGGCCAATTATAGGTCAGATGAATAATTTTAAGGGATGCTTTAATCCATAGATGGGTAGAATAAAAAATGCTATAACTTGATTGGAGATAAGACAAAACATAGGTCGAAATGTGTTTAGAATGAAGAGGGTAGACTTAACTGTCAAGATAGTATTCTCCTCAAAGTATTCTCTCATAATCAAATGTATTATTTTACCTGGAGTTCATCGTGTTTAACTTTTTAAAAAAGAAGGAATAATTAAAATAATAGTTTAAAGAGTTTTATTAAAGATATAATAAAAACATACATAAAGTAAAATAATAACCATAGGAAGTAGACTCTTGGGAAGCAGGAGAAATGGATCTGTACTTTTTGAGTTACAATCTGTGCAGGTAAATTCACCAACCTGGATCTCTGTCTGCTTTTTGTGAAAACTCTAAAGCACAACACCAAAAAAAAAGGGGGGGGAGGGAATTCCATAGAGTCAGTCAATCAGCACAATCTGTGAAGTTACTGTTCATCTTACTCGCGTAGCTCTAAAGAATTTCTCAATTTTTTTTTTTACATGCATTAGTGAAGGGAAACTTCCCACAAGCCCACAGAGTTTCCGAGAAATGAAGGTGGAAGTTCAGTTGAGGCTTCATCTCCTGAATCACAGAGCATAGGAAAGAAAAATTGGATTTAGCAAAACAGACTCAATAGTTCCTGGCAACTGAGCCAGGGCCTATTCTATGATCACTGATTTCTAGCGGAGTTCTCATTCTTTGATCAGCTTTCGAGTAATAGCAACACTCTAATTACTCATGAAATTTAAAATTACCAAGACTTCCAAACAGGTAAGCATTAACCACTTTAAAATTTTATGAGCAATGAGTAAAGGGACTGTGGTTATTGTTTCTTAACAGATACAAGCTTGGCATGTCTTTGATAGCATATAGCACTAATTATTTGCTGTGGTTTAGCATGTTGGAAATATACCACTCTGCATTCTTGTATCTCCTTTCTTTGACTCACCATCATTGTGGGACTAGTGGAAATTACATTGTCAATTTTCCCTTTCTAAGTGCATATTCAGTTCTGTAAGTAATGTATGAATATATTCAACCTATATTTAAAAAAATTAAAATATTACAGAGAACTCGTATTCTGGAAAATACCTTAATTTCTCAAAGAGATGAAAAGCTTCTATTTATGACCTGCAAGGTTGGTTTTAAGTCTGGTTAAAATTGTTAGGAAGATATAATCAGTCAAGTGATGTTTGAGCATTTCATTAGGGATCACCACGAGCAGATGAGGATTCATGAAAAACAGCCATTTGAAACTAGCCTTCTGCCAGTTTTGATGATATTCCTTGGCTGGAAAATCAAAGGAATTCTGTAGAATTAAATATATGTATATATGTTTATAGAATTAAATATACATATATTTAATATATTAAATATAAATATATATTTAATAATGGACACATATGTATATGTGTCTTATATAATATATGTATATATACGTGTGTGTGTATATTAGTTGTGCATAGTACCAGGCTAGCAGGGTAGATTTCTAGTGATAGGAGCGTATAATCCAAAAGAAAACACAGCAGGATGGATATCAGTCAGAGTGATCACTGGACTCGGGATTGTTAACTTGGCTTCTTCCTGTCCAATACACTTGCACAAGGCTGGAGTGACGTGACTTGCGTTGCAGCCAGGTAGTCCACATGAGACTGAGTTGGGACAGGAAAGTATATTTCCTGATACCAGGGCCATGCTGATCCTCATCTGGCATGGCTATTTCAGAATAGGAGTCTCACATTTGATTCTGATGCCAAATTTTATGATCTTTGACCCTAAATTTTTATGTACAATACTTTGCCTAGGGTACTTGGTGGAAATTCAAACTATATTATTTGAAGTACAGTTTAAGTAATTGGTGACATTTAGACGAGAGAATGGAAAATTAAATGGGCAAGAACCATCTTGTGATAGTAAATATATGTGAAGTACTTTTGTATCGGAGTGTATTATGTCTTTTTTATGGAATAAATGAATATTTAATAGAAGGTAAAGGTAATCTTTATGCATATTTACTATAAGAAAAAGTCCTTACAATGTTTATAAATTTTCATAGCTAGAATAAGTTCCTTTCCGAGAGAACATCTTTCTCAGTACAGAGGGATGACTTTTCTGGGTGAGTGAGCATGGGATTCGTGTGGGG
>NW_003852407.1:576413-628742 GCF_000181295.1 Otolemur garnettii | reverse complement strand
ACTCACATCTGGGTAATCCCCTGTCCTTTTTTCAATGACAAAATGTGATAGTCTTACAAACATCTAGAATGCTATTTCTGATTTCTTTCTATTGAAATTGTATCCTTGAAAGAGTTTTTCTTCTCTCTTCTTATCACACAAATCTTCCAAAGGGTTATTTATGATTATCCCGACTCTTTTATTACTCGATTAAAGAAATTCAACATAAATGCTAGTGTAGTGGGCATTCTTAAACTAGCAGAATGCTATTGCCTCTCGTCCCTCGCTATAACACCCTAGAAAAGCAGGCTGTCCCCCAGGATGATCAGAGTCTCCCTTTTGCTAATGGACAGCACGCAGGAGTCAGTAATGTCTGATTAAACGATGTTGCCACTTACCTTGGAGGAATGGAAGTAACTAGTTCCTGTTTTATAGGGATGCTGGAGTGAAATCTATTTTTGATAATCAGTCTGGAAAAGGGTGGCACAGCTCCGCAATGAACAGGCCTCTGAGAATTCACACTGATGAAAAAGATTATGAAGGCCAATTTAGTCCCATAACAATAATATTAGCATCAACAAAATTAATATAGTCCATCACGGTTTATAAAGAGCTCTAAATTCATTAAGTAATGTCATTCTCCAAATCATTCTGCAATTGTAGATGCACACAAACAATTCCTGGGCAGAGAATGTCAGTGTTCTGCCTACAGTCACACAGCTGCCAACTAGGGGAAGAAAACCACATTGCTTGATACTGGGTCGCTTATCTTCTTTTTTCAGCCCTAATATCCCCATCTGATGCTGATTTTTCCAACCACTGGGCTTCCAGATCATGTTCGAACCCTCCAGTAATGAAGAACTTCGCTATCCCCTAGGGTAGCCATTTAATTTTTTTTTAAATAGCTTTAACTTTTTTTTTTTTACTTGTGTTATGCTTTCTATGACTGTCAGATTTATATCTATCTTATTTCCTTCCCAAATTAACATTAAATTTTCAACTTCAATATAACAAAATATGACTTATCTTAAGAGAATAGTTAAGATCAGATATAAGAAAGGAAGGCACACTTTTAGAAACCTATGTTTTTGGATTGATATTTTCACATAGTATATAAGTGATTATTTTTTGTTTGTTTGTTTGTTTGTTTTTAGAGACAGAGTCTTACTTTGTTGCCCTTGGTAGAGTGTTGTAGCATCACAGCTCACAGCAACCTCCAACTCCTGGGATTAGGCAATTCTCTTGCCTCAGCCTCCTAAGTAGCTGGGACTACAGGTACCCACCACAACACCCAGCTATTTTTTTTTTATTGTTATTACAGTTTGGCTGGGACCGGGCTCAGACCTGCCACCCGCCATATATGGGGCCGGCACCCTACTCACTGAGCCACAGGGGCCGCCCTATAAGTGATGATTAAAATTAATAATTGATGGTATGTATGAAGCAGACATAATAATAACTAAGTTGGAAACTGTTACTATTTTCTTATCATTATTGGGAAAATTGGGAGTTGTAAAACAATAATACTTCTAGGTTCACAGAGAAAATAAGAAACTTCTATACAAATAGGGAAGAAGAGAAGAAAAAGGGATCTGTTTTGAAAAATCTGAGAGCTCAGTCTAAACTTTAGGCTCTAAAGCAACACTTAAGCTGAGGTGTAATTGAGAATATCTAACTACACCTTGATGAAATCAATCATTACATGTGAAAACTCTTTCCTAAAATAGTGACATGTACGGTAGAATCTCCATCGTTGGCCACCTCCTTACATTGACCATCTCCTTAAGTTGACATAGTTTTCATGGACAGAAAGTTCTCCACGTGCCCTCAATGGAAGTTCCTTATGTTAACCACCTCTGTATATTAACCGGTTTGTTACAGGCTCTTGGAAGGTCAACTTACAGAGTTTATATTGTCTTTGTTTATTTTACATAAAGATTTACAGCATAAATCCATAAATAACATAACAGTCTATTGACTTTAAATAGTCTGATATTTTGAAAATAAACTACACACAGCTCTTTAGGTTTAAATTTATTGTGCAAAGTGATTTTTACTTGTATTCAAAGCTACACTTAAACATTAAATAATTGTAATGAGTAATGTAGTAATAAAATATTTGTAATAATTTAAATCCTATTTGATGATATGAAAAACCAGCAAAAATGTGATTTCTTTCAGAAATCATGTGCAGCATCTTGAATTTGGATCACTCAAATATATCATTTTGGCTACCTATGAAAGAATTTTAGCTTCTAATTATATTGCTAAGAAGTAATAGCAGATTCCTGGGAGAATGAACAGCAGTTAAGGCATCTCAGTTACAACGATTCCAAATGTTAGTTCACTAAGCTAATAATAAAAAATAATAATAACATAGATTTTATATGTAACTTAGCCTGTTGTAACTAAAAGGTGACTAGTAATTTGTAACTATGCTAATAGAGAGTTGGTAGAAATTCTCTCTTCTACCTCTTCTGATATTTCTTCTATCTGATAGAAAACACTGAATCCTAAGGTTACCTCTGCCTTCTTCTGGGTGCCAAGAAAACAAGACATAAGCTACACTTTTGCTTTCCTTACTATATAATTACTGCAGAAAACAGAGAATGATCCTGAACGATTCTAATATTTCAGAGATTCTAGAAATGAGTTCATATTAGACTATTGCTATATAGCAATAAAGTTGATAAAATATGAATTTCATGCACCATACCATGGAAAATTCAATAGAAATGTGATAAATTGGTGAGTTCCATGCAAAGCTACATGAAAACTTCCTAGCTTGTAAGGTGTTGTAATAGATAAATTACACCTCCATTGATAGTTAAGAAATGCATAGAAGGAATCAATTTTCTCCTTATTAATCAGTGGCTTTACCCACCACTGCTTTTCTCCAGTAAACTTGCATTTAAGGCCTGCGTCCATCATCACACACTGGGAGCGTTCAGTTGGTCCTGTTATCACTCATACTCACACCCACATCAGCATATAAAACGTGGACAATCTCTCTCCCCACTGCAAAGAGGTGTTATGAGATTAAAATTAAATTATAGACTTCTAAGTACTTGAGAAATAAGATGTTTTGTTAATGGGAATTATTACTGTGTTGTAATAACAGATCCATTTTCTGGTTGACAACATTTACTTATCCAGTACACATCATTTGTACACCTTTAGGCTAACCAAAAAATCTTCAGAGTTTAGCCCATGGTGATTCTCCTTCTGTTAGAAGAACAGTATAATCATCATTATCTTTATTTTTTTCTTTCCAGTCTTCACCGCATCTGAGGGGGATGTGGAATATTGGAGACATGACAATGATAGACAGCAAAGAAACAGAAAACATGCAGAAAAGTGTCAATTTAGTTTGAGCATTTGCTAACTAGGTGAGAATAACTTTGTGGGCAAGATCATTCTCCAAATGAATGTTTTATAGGATAGAATATCATGGTAATTTTTTTAAGCATCTAGGGAAATGCTGGCTTTGACAATGTTGAATCAATTTCTTTTTTACAATTAAAAATTATCAAACTTTATCTACCTGATTAGAAAGATGTCAAGACATGTCACAAGCAATCTGAAAGTTTAACAGATCAGTTTAAGTCCTGTAGAAGCAAAGGTTGATTGTGAATCAAAAACGAGAGAACCGCAAGAACATTCCATGATAATGGTGGAGAGCCTATGACGTGCAGAAGACCCTGATGAATACTTTTAATACACTTTCTCTCTTAGCGATTACCAACAAAACATACAAAGGAAATGCCACTAATCTTGCCAGTTTTCAAATGAGGAAGCTCAGTTTTCCTAACTTGACCAGGGTCATGTTTGACCTTGTTAGTAAGTGGCAGGAACAGGTCTCAAACCCAGGGAACAGAACTCTGAACGAGTTCTCACCACTGCTCTGCCATTCTGCCTCATTTCTCTTACTGTTTTTCAGAATGGAAGAAGAATGTGCTGCTACAGGGATCTCGCAGAGTAATGAGTAAAACTTTAGGTGGAGGGATGAAACATAATATAAAAGTAGCACCCACTGGATAGTCCAAACTTTAGCAAATGATATTTTATTAAGGCACAGAGGTTGAGTATCAGAGATTTGCATGGCATACAAATGCTATGCTTTTCATGGCATACAAATAACACAAAATAATTGATTGATCACAAGCAATGATTTTTAATTTAAGAAGAAAAGGGAAAAAACATAACCAGTAAGGGAAAGGCAGTGCTACCTTGGCATCTTTGTTTTGTGCGGCTGTAACTGAATATCACAGCCTGAGAATTTGTCATGATCAGAAATTTATATCTTATGGTCCTAAAGACTGAAAACCTAAGATCAAGGGACCAGCATCTGGTGAGAGTGGCCTGGGTGCATCATATCATAATCGACAGCAGGACTGCAAATAAGGGAGGGAGGGAGATTTATTTGTGTGTGTGTGTGTGAGAGAGAGAGAGAGAGAGAGAGAGAGACTGAAGTGATTCCTTTATAAGGAACACACTCCCGGGACTACCGTGTTAATGCACCTAACAGCCTATTCACATCTTACCGTCCCACCTCTCAACACTGTGGCATTGGGTATTAAGTTTCCAACACATGAACTTTGGGAGACATATTCAAACTATAACACCTGGTCTCCATTGCCCTTTCACTCTTTCAGGCCATGACTACCTGATTCTAAGTAAGATTAGAACCACCAATAAAGGGTATTTTGCATTGCTCTAATATTTAGAGTATCTGAACATGGGTGTCACATAATGCTGATTTTTCTCTTATTTCAAAGAAAATAAATCCTTCTCACATTGTGGCTTAGAAAAAGAGGGAACCATCAAGACGTATTTACCATGAACACTCTAAGAAGCCAACATGTTAGCCTGGAGAGAGAAAATGGTGATACATCTACATATGGGAAGAGAGAATCTTCTTGTCCTGGGTGACCACAAAATAGAGAATAGAGTCAGTGCCTGGAAGACCCAGGAAGTTCATTTTTATTTTCTCAATTTAAAGATCTTCCAAAAGTTAGCATCTAAAAAGGAATAAAATAAATGCCCTTTGCAGCAACTGGGTGGAACTGGAGACCATTATTCTAAGTGAAATATCTCAGGAATGGAAAACCAAATACCACATGTTCTCACTAATAACTTAGAGCTAAATGACATATGGGCACACAGAGATATAATGGAAGAATTTGGGGGCAGCAAGGGGTAACAATAGCCTCACTGGATACAGTAAATTCTATTCTGGTGAGAGATGAACAGAAAGCCCTCATTTAAGCATTATGCAGTGTATCCATGTAACAAAAAAACAATTATAACCTCTTACTATTTTGAAATTAAAATAAAATTATCCAGGATACATTCTAGTAAACAATTTCATTTGATCATAGTAAATAAAAAACTAAACACTCTGGGATTAAAATGTACTTTCCTGAAGAAAGATTATTTTCCAAAGGACACTAATAATACAATTATTTATATTAAAATATAGATATAGTTAAATTAAAATGTGTGGAAATCTATCAAAACTATACTTAGGAAAAACATTAATAGTCTTCCAGGTTTATTTTTTTTTATAGTAAAGCATAAAAATAAATTGACTATTTCAAATTAACTATTTTGCTAACAAAAATAACAATAAAGGAGCTGGAGCAAAGAATAAAAAAAGATGGAGGTCGCAGAAAAATGATAAACTAGACCACAGTAAAGAAACATAATGGGTAAATCAACAGTGAATTAAGAGTAAGAAAATGTAATATTAGAGGGTTGGAAAGCAGATAAACAAGACTGATCAAGAGATAAAAATGCTAATAGGACATTCACAAATTACATGCTAATAAATATCAGGAAACTTTTGTTTAGACACAAAGATATAAATCACAAGACTGTTTACAGAAATAAAAATTCTAAGGCAATTGAGAAAAAAAGAATCAAGGTTTACCTCCAACATTGCTGTTTAGTCTAACCATCTCTACAACTTATTTTCAATATTCGCGAAGCAGACAACTTTATGCCAATGAAATTGTCCTAGCATGAAAAATGACAGAGAGCTACTCATTTCATCTCATGAAGCTAGTTTAAACTTGAAATTAAAATATGATATAGGGAATACTAAAAATAATTCAAAAGAAACAGAGCTGCTAACCAAGTCATGTATGGGAATTGATGCAGAAAGGGTTACCACCAAAAATACAAGGACAGGTTCAAACATGGGCAAATACAAATATTCACAATAGAGGACTGAATCTTCTTCACATACAAGGACAGGTTCGTGTGTATATATACATACATATGTATATATAATCATTTCTGAAGACCTGAAAATGTATCTTACGTAATTTCTAGTAAAGAATAGACCAGAAATTCCCTTTTTGGTATAAGTTAAAAAATAAAAACCTTTCTTAATTAGTAAATAAATGAGGAATGAGAGTGTATCAGATAGAGTATCATTAGAATCAGCCTAGGAGAAAGACCACAGAGAATGCACACGTTTATTCTTACTCTGATCAATAGTATACAACATTCACCAAAGCTAAGGCAGTTGATTATCGAGAAGAAAGACACAAATATTCCCCCTATCTTACCAAGGGTGAACCTTTTTCCCACTGGCAGTGCTGAACAGCAAGCATCTCCGGGATGCAGGCAGTGGGACCTCAGCATTGGTCAGAAGATATTTATGACTTTTTGGTGCTTAGAAGGTGATTTAAGGAAATCAATGAGTAATGTGAAGCATGAGAGTTAAATGAAAGGGAAGGAATATATATATACACACACATGTATCTCCCTTCCAAGGCCAGGGGTAGGAAGCTGGCACAGTTATGTGGTGTTGGCATCTATATATGTCAACATTTGCGGACCCCTCATTTCTAGCTAGTTCTGTGGCTGTGGTCTATAGAGGCAGCTATTGTATTATTCCTTTTTTGATATCCTAATGACCCTGTTAAGTCCAGTGAAAATCCAGCCAGGACCAGCCTGCTCCAGACAGGTCAACAAAGATCTGAGATACCCTTGTTTGCCCTCTAACTTCATGCTCTTCCTAAGTCAGTAGAGAATACTTACTCAGTTGTCAGTGAAAGAGGAGGTTTGAATTCATGGTTATAGTTTGGTTTGAGTTTTCTCTGCCCATAGTCTTTTGAGTTTCTTGTCTTTTACAATTCCAAAGTCTTTTATTTGCCTTTAGCTGAAATGTCCCCTCTTTGAGATAATAAATATTTCACTAAAGTCAGACGAACTCGGAAAGAATGTAAGGGTGTTATAGAATGGCTGTTTGCCCACCCAAGCCTCCTGTTGAAATCGGATGCCAATATTAGAGGTAGAGGCTAATAGGAGATGTTTTGATCATGGCGGCGAGGGTGGGGGGATTCCTCATGAGTACATTAATGCCTTCTATCACACAGGGAGCCCCTGAGTTTTCTCTCTGTTACTTTCTGTAAGAGCTGGTTGTTAAAAGAAGCGGGCAGCCCTCCCTTGTAATCTGTGCAAACGATGACTCTTCTTTACTTGGATCCAACCTGAGGCCCTTACCAGATGCAAATGCCCAATCTTGAACTTTCCCAGGCATCAGAATTGTGAGATAAATAAAACTTTTTATATAAATTACTCAGTCTCAGGTATTCCATACAAAATGGCCTAAGATAAAGGGTAACTGGGAAAAATTCAGTTAATATTTCAGAATATTATCCTTCTGAATTTCAATTATAACTCCCTGGACTTACAACTTCTACTGAGATATTTAAGTCAGGTGTTGGTATTTCAGAGTTTCACATGGTATGTTCTCTGAGAGGGTAACTCAGGAATATGAACTTAAAATTATAAGTCTTCACAATATATGACGAAATCGTCTTAATATACAACCCCTTCAGTGCATGTATCGTAGTTGATCATCCTCTCTTCTGTAGAGTTCTCTCTGGCTTTACTGCTTCAGCAGATGTGCAGCATTCTTCAAATCTAACATTTCACTATAAATTTCAGAGCAACATTTCAAACTCAAATATGATGACATTTAAACCAAGTAAAATTTGGTCCATTGCCACTAATGATATTCAACTGTATTTTGAAATGGGGAGTCTGAATGATTTGGTCCGACGAACACAGTCCATAAAGCAGAAGGCAATTTCCCTTACAAGTTAGGAGGTTTGTTTTCTGGAAGGAGCAATGTTTACAACACAGCAGAGAGAGTCGTCACTGAACAGGCCAAGCCATAGATATCCATATGGAAATGATTGGATGCCAGGAGAACCTTAGAGAAAGTAGAGCTTTGGGACTTTTCAAAAAGAAAATCCAGGACAATTGATGTTCATAAAACATTAGTTATGACTATAGTAGACATGTCTGAGATGTTACTCATAACACTAGCCATTTTTGTTTCCTGTTTCTCTCTCTTTTCTTTCTGTTAGTTTTTTTGTTTTTTCCCTTTTCTGCTTTCTTTTACTTTTCCCCAGTCCCAACCTCCAACTTCTTTATAACTCAATCTCCCTTCCTACTGATGTTACCAATAACGCATGCCTGGCTTTGACACACAAGGAGCAGTTATTATTTCCCTCTTCTAGTCTCCTAAGGGAAACTGGCAAAGGATACAGTGGAATTATCATGAGAGGAAGCCCTGGGCTTAGACCCCTCTACGGTGGTCTAAGGTGGTCTTAGAGTTGAGGTGGGTTTGCATTTGCAAAAGCAACTGGCGGCCTGAACAGTGGTATCCTTAGGAATACTGATAAAGAAATATTAAGGAACATTTAAAGGTAGTCTCATAATAATGGTAAAGCAAATGGACATTTTTATCACAGCCCAGGTAGCCAGTCTGAAATATACTGTGTGTCTAAGTTAATAGCATTGTAGAGAGCGCACTGCTCACATCGCCTACACAGGAGTGTTCAGCTCAGACAAATAATGCTATAAATGGTAATTGGAAGTGCTGTTATCCATAACAGAGTGCGCCTTGGGTACCATTAACAGCGGTACTCTTTTTGTTTTGTTTTGCTTTCCAACTTCAGAGTTTATCCTTTTTTATTAAAATTGGTCTTGTATTAAAAAATAAATTTAATAACCACATCTTTCTCTTAGGCAATTAGTGATGTCCCTGCTCCCCAAATAAATGGCTTTGCCTCTTTTTCCCACTTTATCACTTAAAGTGGAAAAAAAAATCATACAAACAGCTTTACAGCTGTATAAAATTATGTCTGCATAACATTCAAAGACCCTTGCCAGAAATGATATTGTTATACTGTTATAAGTCATATTAGGTAGTGGTTAAAACTCAAAATCCTTGAATTATAATTTAGTCAAGCTTAAATCTTTCATAACTTCTTGGCCTAATAGTTCTTTGGTTAATCATTTGGAAAGTTGATTTTTAACCACTTCCCATTACAGTGTAATATGAAAACGCTCATCAAAGATAATTGACTCAATAGGAAACAGCAGTAATTCCTCTGGACTTTTTATGACATGCTAAAATACCAAATGTCCATCCCTACCTTTACTACTCTGTTATGTTTGCAACATTTGGCTGTGATACAAACAATTAGTACCCTGCAAATAAATTAAAGATGATTCTCATTATACTAGCTTATAGTCAGCCATGTAGTATAGAATTTTTGGAATGAAAAAATCATTTGTCGTGGTAAAGGTTTTATGTTTGTTTTCTATTTGAGTAATAGTAATGTGAAGAGGAAGAAATACTTATGATCCATATTTTGTCTTTTGCAATTATTTCATAAAGAAATGAACTACACCTTGCCCCCAAATGGATTTTTAGCTAGTTTTAAATAATTATAAAATATTAGTACTTGATTGACAACTGAAACACAGCTGTATGGGGGATAATTATTTTGCTATTGGGTTAAGAATACGTTAAAATAAGCTTCTGTTGGTACTTTGTTATAATAGCATTAACTGTTCATAAGATTATGAAACTTGTCTGGCTGTTATGCATTGAAATACAATAAATATTTGTGTGTCTTATATAAGTTATTCTGCTGGGACTATTTCTAGGTTCATTTAGGGCTGAAATAATCATTGCACAAAATCAATCGTATCTCATCCTTGAACCAACAGCAACCTGCAAATGACACTCATAGAAATTATCTACTTCTCTATCAATTGCCGTCACCATGCTTTGAATAACTTGAAGGCAATGTCTGTGTCTGTGTCTTTTTCATCGTTGTGTAGCTGCATGAACTTTGGGGTGCACAAAATATCACATTCTTTTATTTTTCTTTAATTAAACAAACTGCAAAACCTCTCCTACTAGTTGGACCTATGGGTTTTCGACCTATGCCATGGTTAGGCCTCCTCTTCTCCTCCACAGTCTCTTAACAGGACCAAGGGGCTCGGTAAGGCAGAATGGTAGAGAGAGCACATGTGTCTGATCGGTCCTGGTCACCACTGTTCATTGTCTAAGCTTGTCTGGACTCTGTAAGGTGGGTGACTCCCTTGCTTGGGTGCTGAGTTTGAGTGCAAGGATATTAGTTGAAGTTGGGAGCTTTGGGTTGTAGAATCTAGCCTACTTAGATATTTCATGCAGCCAGTCACTTCCCAGATTCTGTGGTTTTCCCAGAGCAGAGGAGGGATCCTTTCTGGTATTGATGAATTTTAAATCCCTGCCTTAATTGAAGCAGATCTCCTCCCACGAATGTCCTTTCCTCTTACAACCCTCTTGGAATGTCTAGCTCAATCCTCTCAATTTTAGATTTACAACAAAAGACAAGAAAGGAGCTGATCTCCAGGAATCTCAGGCTTTCAGCCAATTATCATCCCCCTTTCCCACCTTTAGTGAAGCAGAGACCACAGAGTCCTGGCTACCTTGCTAGAATAAGAGAGAGAGAAAACAGAAATTGGATGCACACATTGATATCTCAGTGTATTTTCTAACCATATTAGCATACAAGGAAGTACAAAAAAGATTCTTCCATATAACTCAATAGAGCGTGTGGAATGGCTCAATAAATGAGTAGGTCTCTTTTCGATGTAAAGAACAAGGGTTATTCTGTTTTCATTTTCGTTTGAATATTCTATCCAGTATTCAGTACATTAGCGTAATACATTCTCCTTTCAGCTGGAAGTGTATACTCTACTGTTATATTCAAACTTAGCTGTTCTTGGTGTGGGTTCCCATGCTATCATGAGCAATAACCAGAGGATAATTATAATAATCTTCTTCAAATTAGTATATGCATTTGTGTTCTAGACAAGGATTGGTGGATACCAAATTCTAACTCCAAGGAAAAATGTTTCTAATGGGAATTTTGGGCATTATCCTGGTGGGAGGGATGTTTTGGAACAGACTGTAGTGTTGGTTACATTCTATCGCTTCACTGAGGCCTACAATAGCATCTCAGCAGGGAAGTGAAATCCGCGTATCTGCATATGAGGAGACAGATAACCTCTATTTTTAGCTATCACCTTTGAGCAGTGCTCTGTACACCTGCAAGCGGGGCAACAGGACCTGTGTATGGCACTATGAATCCTTTTCTGTCAAAATCCTTTTCTGACATGTGATCGTTTACAATCTTGCCAAAATTCTTACTTATACTTGATACAGCATGATCATCTTGTTGTGCTATTAAATTAGAGTTTCTCATCTTTTGATGATTAAAAGCAACTTGTTTTCACTCAAACGTGCTACTATTTGTGCAGTTAGAAGTGGCTGAAAGTGTAGGTCTCTGGAGTATGAGATTTGAGAGTGATAACTGGTTTGGATCAAATAGAAATGACTTTGACATGTATCAGTAGACCCCAGTCGTTTGGATTATTCAAATCTTAAATAAATTATAAAGTTTGAGTTGAAAAAATAAAAGAAACAATGAAGGTTAACAGAATAAGTAAATGAAAAATACTTATTTTCAGGGGAAAATAAGACAAAAATGCATATAATGTTAGAATCTGACAAGCTTATATATTCTAGACATCAAACTAAAATTAATCTTAAGTAATTTCACTTTTCTGGTAGGTTAAAGTATCCTGAAGATTATTTCCTATAGAGGGGTCTTAAGGGTTTCAACATATACTCTTTATACCATGTCTTTTTATTTATATTGAAAGTAGACAATCAGTTTATGAGCTGTGTGTTTGTGTCTATGCAGATTTAACTAATTATAATTTTATGTGAATCTCTTTTCCAAAGAAAGACAATTTGATATTGTTTAAACTGGTCTGAAGACATAAGAATGTGACATTGTAGTAAACATCCAAGCTGACTAGCAGATGGTGTTATTTTGTAAAATATGTATATTGTGCTCTAGAGGTCAGCCACAGACTCTCCTGTTGTTAGAGGACAGGAGAGAATGTCATCACCGAGAAATGATACCAAACCTACTTTCATCTTTTTTGAATCAATGTATTTTTATTTATTTATTTATTTATTTATTTTGCAATTTTTGGCTGGGGCCAGGTTTGAACCTGCCACCTCTGGTATATGGGGCCAGTGCCCTACTCCTTTGAGCCACAGGCGCTGCCCCCGAATCAATTAATTCTTTTATGCAACAAAGATTTGGAATCTTCTAAAATGATAAAAAAGAATATTAGAACAAGAGAGAGAGAATTGATTCTGCTTTTCTCTGTATAAACTCCTTTATTTAAGAAGTGAGAAACCATATTAAAAGTGCTTTCCCTTGAAAGACAGGAAATTTTCTGGCAGATAGTTAGACCGTGTGTATCTTTCCCATTTGATTTCCCTCTTGTCAGTTCCTTGGATGCAATACAGAAACGTATTGAACTAACCTTTTCCTGATGATAGATGGGGTTATTTGTGTTTTGATGAACATATTTTCCATGCATGGCATGAATTCTGATGAAAAGTCTAATTTATAGGCAGACTGCTTGGGTGTGAAAATGCTTCTAGGAAGCAGGCTTCTTTGGTCCTGTAGATTCCCTCTGTGAACTCACTACCTTTTGTCTTAATTCCGAAAGTAAGGAAAGCTCGAGTTCCTATATTTAATAGTTTTGCATTTCTATGGAAAAGTAGGCCAGAAACATATCCCTGAAGGAAGCCCTTGGAGACGCAGCCCCAGTGTGCCAGGAGATGCTGTGAGAGCTTCAGGGTGCAGAGTGCACAAGCTCACAGGGATTCTAGACTGAGAAGAGTTTTGAGAAGTGCAGCTGACTGTTAGGGAAGTAAGTTAATAATAAAGAGAAAGACCCGCAGTTCAAGTCCGACTAGTGCTTGAAGTGGAAGTGGTGACTTTCCCAGAAAACTCCCTCTGGCTCTGAGTCTAACTTCCTCAGCAACCCACATAAGATTGTAAAATATATAAAAGACAATCCTGGTGGTTCTTCATGAGTTGAGAATTCTCTCCTTTAGTGTGGCCCACATTTCTGGAGCTAGAGTCTCCATGAAAGTTAGACTCATTCTCTGGCAAGGGCCTGAAGACCCGCAAATTGGCTTCAGTCAGAAGGGAATATACTGATTTATATAAATAAAAAGTTTATGGGTGGGGCAGAGGTCAGGTGGAGATGTGTAATAAAGGGTGTTAACTGGCACAACTCCAGCCCTGCTTAACTCCAATTTTTGTTTGCTCTGCTTCTGAACTCCTGAAGCAAACGTAAGTGGATGGTGCACCAGGACTTTACTGTCTGGTTGCTCTTGACTGTGATGGCTCCTAATTTCAGCTGAGCCTTAATGGTGTCTGGCAATCCGAATCCATTTCCTCTCTCCCAGGGAATGGATGGATGGTTCTCTCAATATTTCCTTTCTCCTCATTCCTCCACTACATCTTCCCTAGACGGTTCTCGGCTGATGACTTTGCCTTCCATTTCTCTGAGAAAGTAGAACCCATCCAAAAAGAACATCCGTGTATTCTAAACTTATTCACCCAGTGTTTTCTGCCTTATACCCCCTTCCTCCCCTTGTTTACGCCTGCCCCAGCCTCTTCATCTATGCTCTCCTTCTCTTCCTTCCTGGGTACCTAACTGAGAGCTTGAGCTCTGTCCTCTCTCCTGCATCATCTACTTTCCCCCTCTGTTGTCTACCTATACAAATGTGCGTTAGTTTTCACCTTGTCTTAAATATGTGCTGCTTGCACCCACATTGCCTATAGGTATCACCACAATCTTCTGTTTTCTTCTACTGCAAAACTCCCCTATACTGGCTCGGCACCTGTGGCTCAAATGGCTAAGGTGCCAGCCACATACACCTAAGGGGGCAGGTTCGAATCCAGCCCAGGCCCGCCAAACAATAATGATGACAGCTGCAACCAAAAAATAGCCAGGTGTTGTGGTGGGCACCTGTGGTCCCAGTTACTTGGGAGGCTGAGGCAGGAGACTCGCTTGAGCCCAAGAGTTGGAGGTTGCTGTGAGCGTGATGCCATGGTACTCTACCCAGAGGGACAGCTTGAGGCTCTGTGTCAAAAAACCCCAAAAAACAAATAAAACTCCCCTATACTGTTGTCTATTATAATGTCTGTCTCCTTCCTTTCTTAACACTCTAACAAAACTTCCCTTGTCAAAATCTCCCATGACCTGTGTGGGAGTATCTCAGGCCTTCCCTTGCTCAACTAACTACCGACTCATTTGCTAGTTTCATCTCATCTCCCTGACACCAAATACCATGTTTCTCTGAAAATAAGACACTGTCTTATATTTATTTTTTCTCAAGAGGACACGCTAGGGCTTATTTTCAGGGAATGTCTTCCTCTCTGTGCTGAAATGCAGATACCCTGCATACTCACGTCCATCACTAGCTCTTATTATCAGGGTAGGGCTTATATTTAACAAATGCATAGAAATCCTGCTAGGGCTTATGTTTGGGTAGGTCTTATTTTCGGGGAAACATGGTATTGGATTTTCCCAGCTTTTTTTTCTCTCTCCTTTGGCTACATGGATAACATTCTTCATTCTCTTGGTTTTAAATACTATGTATTGATAATTTTCAAATTATTTACTTTTGTCCTAGAACTTAACCCTGAACTTTAGCCTCGTGGTACTCTTTAGATATCTAATAGGCATCTTTTACTTCACATGACAGTAAGCAAATTTCCCATCTTCTCTCACAGCCTCCCTATATCATCATACCTTTCCGGAAGTCTTCCCCATCTTACTATTACATTGAATGCATTATTCTAGTTATTCTGGCCAACAAATTAAAAACCACACAGAGTTACTTGAAGTGTCTTTATTTTTCCCTCTCACAATTCACCTCCAGTCCAACTACAAAGCCCATTGACTCTAATTTTAAAATATTACCATAGTCTAGATTCTCTACCCTCACTGTGCCCTGCTGGCTTGAGTTATGGTCATCTCCCCCTCTCATCTGATACCACAGCATCCAAACAAGTCTCATTATTATTCTTGTTTCTCTACATTGTACTTTGACATGGTAACCAGAGTGATCTTGATCAATCTGAGTCTAATTAGATTACTTCTCTGCACTGACCTGTTTAGTGGTTTCCCACTATATCAGATTAGAAGCCAAAGCTCTTAAAATAGTCAACAAGTCCTTAGAGATCTGGCTTCGATGTGCTTATTTGCTCTTTTTTCTCTAACTCATGCTGTGCCAGCCACACTGGCCCCTTCTGCTGTTCTGTGGACATCTCCAGCACCTCCTGCTCAGTCTCTGCCACGGATTCTTTTCCCTCAACCCGCCCTTCTCGCTAACCTAGATGGCCCTTCCTGTTCTCCCACACAATTCTGCAAACTCCCCCTCCTCCCTTACATACTTTTTTATTATTTAAAAAACATTATTAATATGTCATTACTGTATACTTTTTTGGAGGATGTGTGATATTCTGATACATGCATGTAATGTGTAATAAATAAGGGTAATTGGGATATCCATCACCTCAAACATTTACCTTTTTTTGTTTTAGAAACACTGCAAATGTTTTCTTCAAGTTAAATTGAAAAACTGTGTAATACATTGGTCTGTAATCATACCAGCCTGCACATTCATGATCTGGTCGTGTTATTTTCTATCTCAATAAGTAGAAGATATGCTCCCTAAGACCAGGAATTTAGTTTATTCTGTTGAATCCATAGTGCCTAAAATAGTGCTAAGAGCACTGAAGACTTTAGATCTGGCCTACAGATTCAGAGATTCACTATCCTCAGGATAACCTGGGCAAACTGATGTAATTGGATTCTCCAGTGCTATGTGGAAAATGGAATTTGAGAGGAGTATTTGTATCTCAAGCACTCCGTATTATAAGCCTATTGCTTTAAACCTCTTCCTTAAAGAGGAACATTGTAGGAATCAGAGAACAACTGGAAGCAACCTGAGTGAACATCGGCAGAGGCCGGCTCCGTTTTTTGGCATGTTTATATAACTGGGAGGTAGGCGACCTTCCTTTCCAGACTGTGCCATCATTTTAATTGCTTTATGTTCAACCAAAAGTTATTTAAATAATCTGGTTATTATAGGATTCTCCTCTTTTGTCATCAGTAATAGATGTTCTCATATACACCTCTGTTTGCATTTGTCTAGTTATTTCCATAGTATTCATTCCTGGGGAATTTACCAACAGTGGTAAAATGTTTTCAAAAACACATATGCTTGGCCTAAACTTTTTCCTGTGAATTTCTTGGAGACATTTGGCCATTCTTAGAGCATTTAGTGCTTCAATCTTACAAATAAAACTTCAGTGGACACCCATATTCATTAATCATTGTCACCAACTCTGCTCGTTTCTACAGGCTACATTGCTCAATGCTGGACACTTGGTAAAAGGGAATACACGTTTTTGAGGGCTCTTTATGCATCTTACAAAATTGCCTTGTACAGTATCAATTTATCTTTCTTTCAGAATTGTATAACTATGCTGGTTCATTTCAACTTTACAAACACTTAGAATTATCTTTTAAAAAATAAAAATATGCTTAAGATGATACTAAAAGTTCCAAAAATATTTTCCCAAATAGAGTAAGTTGTATACCTATCCCATTTACAGTATGGTCAATTCTGCTATCATGCTTCTTTTGAGAACTTGAACTTGTTCCATGGTGATTGATATATCAGGGAATAATTTGAGTTACAATATGTGATTTTTATCTGCAAGCAACACTATGAATAGAGAAAACTATACCCAGCTGAGCCAAGCCGTAAACGAACACAGAGCTCCAATATCCCCTGGCTATCTTACCTCACCACTTCTGTCATGAGCCACATCCTTCCATATCTGATTTTGCAAATTTTCATCTGACTTCAGACAATTCTCCTCTACCACTTCCCTATTGCATGGTTATTTTAGAAACACATATGTCTCATTGCAGAAAAACTGACTTTATGTGATTTCAGCATCCATCATGGGTTACATCTACCCTGAATGTTATTTGTTTGTGTTTGTTAATAGCCTAGATAAGGAACATTCTCTCTGAGATATTTTCTTAATCACTGGTGAAGGCATTATTGAATGTATTATTCAATATGTGTCCGCAGCCCTATCTGCTCCTTAATTGTGTGTAGAGAAGGCAAACTTGAGGCAACAGAAATTGAAATGACAGTATTGAGGCAGTTGGTATAAGCAGTATTGGAGCAGACTATATCTATTTGAAAAATATGCTTTAGAGGCTTGGAACTGTGTTCTTTCAAGCATTACTCCCCATCTTGAGTACAATTGAATCGCTCAGCTCCTTAGAAAGATAAAGATTAGTCTAAACATGATATGTAAACATTTTCAAGGTAGCAGGGACATGAGTCTTTTTCAAGCAGAGCAGGGTCTGTATCAATCCTGCAAAACTCTGCAAACACCGAATTATTGTCATCAGTTTCAAGCACAAGAGCTGACATTCTGTTTAGACAGAGTAAACTATTTTAGAGACGTCAAGGAAGGCCCTTTGCTCATAAAACCATTGTCAATTCGATCAATGATGCTGAAATAGTTGCACGCTACAGCTGAAGATTGAACTGCAAGCGCAGCCATTCCCAGATTTCATTTCTTTGTGTTCTAATTTAGATTCAGGTACAAATGGCGTCAAGCCAACCTAGGAGCATTTTGAGGATAAGTAAGCTAACAATGAGTAGCTGAAGAAGCAAGCTGAGAAGAAATCACTTAGAAGTAAACATGGCACACAAACCCACATACCACTCACATAGCAGGAGGACTGTGATCTTCACCCTCAGGGAGGTGCTGCGTCTGTATGTGAGGGTATCACAAAGAAACCAAACCACAGTGAATTTGACTGTTCATGGTCATGAACAACGTTTGCATAGCCTTGCTCTGTTATCCCTTTACATCTTTTCCTCTTGATGTCCTACGCGCCTTTGTCATAAGCCTGGTGTAGAAGATCATAGGCAGTTACTTAAAAGATTCAACTCCTAAATTTACCGACTCTGAAGGAATGAACCATGCTGATATGGAAAGTGTAATGAATGAGTAGCAACAAAACAACTTCTGATAAGGTAAGAAAACTACATGATGCTATCTGAAAGGCTGCCCTTTACAGCCAGGCATGCCCAGCCTCATCCTAACTCTCCATTGATGGGTTTACAATACGGAAGATGTCACTTAGCTGTCGTGAGCCTCGCTTGCTGCTTCTGTGAACTGATAAAAAACACTTGAATGCATTTCAAAAAATACTAAATGAGATAAAATTGTGTGAGAATGCTCCGTAATGTTTGATTCTTGGCAAAGGTTGGAAATGGACTTCAATAGAAGAATAAAAATAAACTAAGGAAAAATATAAAAAGAAAACTGTGTCAAAGATTCAGCTGTGGCAATGGATCCAGCTCCAGAGGTGGCTGGTTTCTGCGAGCCTAAACAAAAGAACAAACAGACACATTTGCGGTCGTCATCACTAACTTCCGCTCTTACCTTCTGACTCAGGCTTGTGTTCTTTACCCGTCAAGAGTTACTATTTATTTGTAAGACACTAAGATAAGTTCCAGGAATAAAACAAACTGACAGACCAGCTCCTGCTCTCCATCTTCTTGTTTTCAAAGTAAATTAGAATATTTAATCAACTAGTTCTCTTTTTTATTTTTGATATTTTAGGATTCTGCTTATGATTGGTAATAAGCATACAAATATAATAATCACTATTGTGTTAAGTTGCGTTGCCAGAGCAAAATGCCACAGGTTGTGTGGTTTAAACAGCAGACTATTTATCATAGTTTTGTGGGCTAGAAAGTACAAAATCAAGGTGCTGACAGATGTATTTCTTGGTAATGACCCTCTTCCTGGCTTGCATAGGGCTGCTATGTGCTCACATGCCCTCCTTCTTATGTGTGTTGGTACAGAGATGATCTTTCTCTTTTTAGAAGGAAGCTAATCCTATCCTTATAACCCCACTCTCATAACATAATCTAAACCTAATTAGCTCCCAATATTCCACCCCTAAGTGCCATTACATTGAGAGTTAAGACTTCAAATGTGAGTTTTTCTAGGATACAAACATTCAGTCAATAACACCTACATATTATCATTAGGGCAGAAGTTTTACAGGACTTTCTCTAGTCCTCAAAATAACCTTCATCGCATAGTTCCTACTGTACTTACTTTATAAATACAAAGTAAGAGTTAAAGAGGGAAATTAGTTGGTCCCAAATCCCATAGCTTCTAAGTGGCAGGGGCAGAATTCAGACCCAGTGCTTCCTGTGTGGTTCTCAGCCTGGGCTCTCTCTGTGTGTGACACTGCATTTTTTAATAGCACTGGGGTGTGATTCATAAAGCACCATTCAGATGAGATGACAGAGGTTGGTCAGTTGGTGAAGGCAGGTCTGCTCCTTGTATCAGCAAAAACACATTTAAAAAAAATTTAAACATGTAAAGGAAGGACACTTGGTACTGTAAAAGATGACATCTCTGGGGACCCAATTGTTGGTCGCCCAATCAAATGTCATCTCAGGGAAAAAAAATCTTGGATAAATGATGAGGTCACCAAAACAGAGGGCATTTTTAATGGATCCATTCCATCGTGCATGTAGCCCATTACTATTAGAAGCTTTGAATAGATTGACTACAGGATCCCTGTATCTCTAGCTTTTAGCAATGTGGGATTCTTTTTCTCAGAGCCTGCTCATCAAACCTTGCATTTACCCTTTTATTGGTATGCGATATTTTAAAACCAACTGTCTGTGTAGTGCCAAGACTGCAATTCTAGGGAGTTAAGTTAGAAGTTTTGTCCTCACGTAAGTACTCTCTAGTTGTTATTTTACAATCATGTGGAAAAATTTATGTAATATCTTTTATTTTTTCCTGCTTTCAAGCCATGGGCATCACAATACTACATCTTTGCATTTCCTGTGCTACTCAACTTTCATTCTCTTTTAGGAATATTGGCCAGAGGAAGGCCCATGCAGTGCTTTCTTAGCCAGTTATATTCTTACAAAGACTGAGGAGAGCATTTACTATATCTTCATGATTTTTGTTTCTGAGGTGTGGCCGATGTCCCAAACTACCTATACCAAGTCCACATTGTGACAGAGATTGGAAAGGGGTCAGCTGATCCACCTGTCTTCAAGCCTGTCCTCCCAGCCAGGACCCCTCAGGTCTCATCTCCATATCTCTGGGTTCAGCTTGTTATTGGTTATAATGTCTTTTCTTCCTTAGCTGGGCCCCAGAGAATTTCAGATCTTAATCGTGAGCCACATCACAATCATCTAATCCTAAGGACCCTTCCCACTTTTCCTTTGTGTTCCAGTGTACTTTTTGTTCTTACAGCAATTCAGTGGGTACCCTCCCCTTTTTCACTGGCCGGGGCCTTCCTGGAGGATGTATCTATTGCCCTTGTATCCTCAGTGCCCCACACGGTGCCTAACATGTAGGTGCACAATGAGTGTTTGCTAATGTAAGTTAGATTTTATTGCCCTTAGTAATGGCAGTGGGAGTAGAGACAGAAAAGACAGCAAACAGTGCAGGAATGGGTGGCAAAGCTTGACAGGGGTTAGATGCAGGGTATGAAGAAACGAAAAAGTCAAGTGTGAAAAAATATAGATAACAAACTGGGCAAAATAGGAAAAGTGCAGCCAAGTTTTTAATAAAATAAAAACAATAACTAAAAATGTATGAAACCGTTACAGAGCACCAGGCACTGTGTTACGTGTTTTCTATGCCTTATCTTCCTGAATCCTGGCACAATAACCTGTGTTACTACGGAGAGGCTTAAACAAAATGCTAAGTCATTGATAAGGCCAGAATTTGGAGTCAATTCTAGTTCTCTGTGTTCTATAAAACCAGAGATTCTGAAAGTGTAATCTGGGAGCTCCGGAAATCTAAAATCACGGAGGTGGTGGTAGAAGTTCATATTTCTAGGTGTCAACACAAACCTGTCACTGAATCAAAAGCATAGGATGTGGACCCAGGGATTCTGCATGTTTAAAAGCACACTAAGCAAGTCTGCTGTCAGCTAATGCTTTAGAAGTAGTACGTTTAATTAGATTTAGCAGACCTTTATGAAGCTGCTATATGATTATGGAACTTGGCCCAGGCTCTGGAGATAGAGAAATAAATATAATTTCTTCTCCAGGAGCTACTAGATGATTGGGAGGGGAAAAAAAGAATAAATAGACTATGATAATGCACTCTAGTAAATGCTTGGGTGGCTGTGGGTTATGGCTACATCATGAGGGAACTAATAACTCTGGGCAGTATTAGAAAGACAGCATCTGAAACAGCCAGCAGTGAATTGCAAATGTGGAACTCCTGAGGCAGGCCAGGATCAAAGATGGCGGTCATCCACATAAAGGGGAAATCTGAGGAGTAGAGGGAGTGAGGATGCCCAGAATGAGATGTAAACAAGAAGATCAGGGCCAAATCCTTGGAGATCACTGTCTCATCTGACATTTTCTTCTTCAAAGCCTAGTTCCCCGAGTAAGCAAACCATCATTACATAACATAACCAATTTAAATGTCCTTTTGAATGGCCTTGAACTTCAGATAAACTTTGCAAGTATTCTTTGCCAGAGGACACTTTTGAATGTGATTTGTCTAACATCTTAAGTTGAAAACCGACTTTCTTAAGAGGACTGCTATGTCATTGAATAGTTAAGTTGTATTTTGGATAGTTTATCTCCAAAGTGTGTGGCTTCATAGTTGTGTTACTCTAAGACTAAATGAAATGATTTGCACTACCAAATTCTAGTTAACGATTAATGCTGTGCATAAATAAAAATTCAGCCCTCTGTTTGCCCCACACCACCCCATCCACTCACTGTTCTGTGATGTCATGGAACCCCTGCCTTACCATGCCATTAACTATGCCTGGGAATGCCAAGGTAAAAGCACTACTAGCCTAAAATTGTGAACGTTTTCCTGGACCAAAAAGATAATGACACTGAGAGCTTTAAACGTGTGTCAGAAAGAGCTCTGAGTGGTTCTTGCCTATTAATATCAAAATATGTTGAAGAATTAATAGGGGGGAATTGCCTTTGAGAACAACAAACATATATTCTCCTTTTAAAGACCTAATAGGTGGGCTACCAGGAAGCATCTTACACATAGGGAAGAGGAGAATTTGGGATTGATGCTGTTTTGCCTTCCCTGTGTGCTTGTTCCCAGCAAAGGTAAAAGCAAGAGAGTCTTTTATTTAGCTGGAAAAAAAATTGGAAAATAAGTATTTTCCCCTGTTCAGGAATCGCAAAGTGATTTTCCAGGCCAATTGAAATACTTTGATAACTTACTTGACACATATTTTAAAATGCTGTTTGGTAGAAGGGAGAGGTCACTTGTTGAAATTTAGGAAGCTTGGGCTCTGATGCTGCCTCTGGTGAGACAGGTCACTTAACCCTTAACTTTGTATTCCATGAAATACCTGTATAAGGGATGAACTCCATCTCTGAGCCTCCGTAGGGCCCCGGGCAGTCAACCGAATCAACATTTGTTCAGGAGGCACTACTTCAGGCTCTAAAGTAATAAATAATTTGGTGCCCTCCATGTACTCACAGCCCCCATTTCTGCTTCACCTGAAGTTCCCTGTTTACTACAAAGCAAAATAAAACAACAAACAGCTCCTTCTTATGTCACTTTTAACTTGACTTGAAAGTTGGTGGATTTATTTTTCTTTTCACAATGCAGAAATTTCATATTGGTTTTAAAATATGTGCCCATAAGAGCAGAAGGAATGTTCATATTTCAGGGGGCATTTTTGTTTAAAACATAGCAATAAATATAAAAGCATCCTAGGGCACACATACATATGTGGCTGTAGAAAATAGATTTGTAGCTGTCTGTGTGTATGCTTGGTTATTCACAAAGTAAGTCTTATGTTGATACATATGACCGCATACCTGTATATGTGACACGTTAGGGGGAATTGTGTGTACAGTAACAAACATGAGGTTAAATTTAAATGGTTCGTATAAAAATATATCCAGAATGTTTGAGGAGCTTCTAAGAAGCATGCTTTTTAGTCAGAATCAACAAATAAGTTATAGATTTTTGAACCTGCTTGCTTTTAATTGACAAGTCATGTGGTTAATACAATTATGCAAATACTTCTTGAAATAAGAAGGTTTAGGAAAGATTCTGTAAAATTTGGGAAATCACACGAAATGTTTCCTCAAGCTTTTCTTTCCAACCCTTTCCCATTGAGGCTTTGTACGTAAGAGGGTTTTACTCTGAAATGCAGAGACAACATCGTAAGATCACAGCAGTTCCGAGTTAGCGTCCATTTGGCCCTTACCCTTCGTGGGTCTAGAGGAGGAGATGCAGAATGTTTCCTTGAGGCTGGAGGAGCATTAAAGAGAGGATGTTTAGGGATTTCATTTGTTCTGTTTGAGTGCTGACTGCCAGATCCCAAGTGATAAAGGTGGTGATATATGGCTTAACGTGCACACACATGTGTGCTCACATATGTGTACGTGCAAACTCCCATCTACTGTGTTTCTTTGTTCATAAAACGCAGGATCCTCTAAGGTGCAAGACCTACCGCAGAGATTAAACACCATAATTCTTAGTAGTCAATGAAAAATCCCTAGATCGCGTTTGATATGAACGCTGTTAAACACGTGGCAGAATTTTCTATTTCGAAAGTGGAATGCATGCCTTTATCATTTACCCTTAATCTATCCCAGTGATTATTTATTTTACTTGGGAAGAATTGATGCCAAAAACCAGCTTTATAAAATATGAATGCTTTAATCTAATTTACTGCTGTGAATTGCACGCAAATTTTATAATCATTCTTCTTTGGTTTTTCAATATTGGGAAAATGGTCTAGAGACTATTTCCATCTACTATGCAAGAAATCATTCAGGTTTAGAGATAAGGTGTTTGTGTAGTGAGATTTTATCAATCTAACTCCTCCCTTTCTCATATCTGATTCTTCTCTATGATTTCTGAAGTTACCCTCTTGTATAGCAGTAAAATTATCATAATGTCTGGTCCTATCTATAGGACAATAGGACCTCTTGAGGCCAAAATACAGGAATGAGAACAGCAGAGAGAGTCTCAAAATTGGGCCAGGCCTAGTGGTTTACACTTGTCATCTTAACACTGTGGGGGGCTGAGGTGGGAAGGTTGCTTGTCCTCAGTAGTTCAAGAGCAACCCTGGCAATAGCAAGACCCCATGGGTAGAAAAATGTTTAATAACTAGCCAGGCATGGTGACATGTGCCTATAGTTCCAACCACTTGGGAGGCTCACGCAGTAGGATTGCTTGAGCCCAGGAGTTGGAGGCTGCAGTGAGCTATGATCATGCCACTGCGCTCTAGCCAGGGCAACAGAGCAGGGTCTTATATCAAAAATTAAATAATTGGCATCTAATCAATGCTGGAAGTACTCTTTCACCAAGTAATATAAACAGTAATTCCTATGTAAATGTGGGTGTGAACGGAATCCTATCATTTCTTAACAAGATATTGAACGAAATACCCTTGCTCTGCCTTCAAGTCACATTCTGTGATTTTTATGAGAAGCTAAGGTTGGCATTTATTGTTCTCAGCAATGCATTAGTGTTAAACAAGTACTATTTTAGTGACAGAATGACAAGTACTCTGACAGTTTTCTCTACCCTGTTCTTTCTTCTCTAAATCAAGTCAATATAAACTGTTCGTGTGGAACGGCATGAGTGTCCATAGCACGTGCATTAAATAGGCAGAATGTTAAGGCTGGAAGAGAAGCTTGCAGGTAATTTACTTTGTTATAGCAGCAGAGCATATTCTGATGCAGCTTTAAGTTAATGTGGACGCTCAGTAGATACATAATAGATGAATATGAACCTCTCTTGGGTGAAGGTGCTAAAGAGTTGGGAGAGAGAACACCAAAAACACCCCAACCCCAGTGACACTTGCAGGGGTTTTGAAGAATTTGAAAACACAGATTTCAAACTAATATTCGGAATTTACAAAGTGAGAAACTCAAGTCAAGAGAAGTTCAGTTCCTCGTCTCGTTTCAGTGACCCACAAAATGACTGGAATCTGGAAACATGGGTTCCTCTCCAGGACAGCCAGACTGTAGGACGGGGGCCGGATTCTTGTTTTTTCATCCATTGCCTTCCCCTGCTCTTCCTGCATACATTCTCCCTCACTCAATTCGGGGTAGAAAATCCTTCTGTTCTTTTCTCCACTTGATTTCCCTCAAGGGATTATGTGCTTGTCACCAGCAATAAGAATTTCTCTGAAGTTTACCCAAGTCCTGATGGAAAAGTGTAATAAAAGAAAAAGAAAAGGAAGGTAAATAAGTTTGCCAGCTGTTTATGTGCTATTTGTACAACCTCTTCATAATTTCCAGTGGCTTCTCCTACTATAATAGTATTTAAAACTATAGTGGTGAGCTCTCTCTGCAGGTAGATTTTTATTTAATGTATTTTTTTAATTGTTAGAATTGTAAAAAGACAAAAAAGGGAAAGCAGATATAGGGGTATTTGTTTTGTGACTTTATCACTGTAGCATATTTGCTTCCAGAGTGGTTTTGAAAACATCTCTCAAAAAGTTTTTGTTTTGGTGAAAATAGCATGTGAATTAAAAATCTTCCCAAATCTGAGGATCCCATCCATCCTTCCAGGAACATTCACAAACAGGTAGAGAGGTGGAAACACATTCAGAGCAATGTGACGTGCGGCGGGGGCTGTTTTTAGTCTTTTTAAAGTTCACAGTTCGATTTGGGGTCAAAATTGTGGAAGTCCCTGCGGGGAAAGATGAGAATGTCTCTCATGGCTGAGACGCGCCTTCCCCGTACCCTCCCGGCCCCCACTCGGGATCTTTGGTAGCTGAAGCATCTGTTTAACTCTGTTCAGGTTTCTCTCCGTGGTCTCCTCTTCGGCAGCCCTGGTTTCTACTGCCTTCACTTTCATTCTATATATAAGTTTATTCGATATTCATCACGAGTTCTTTTCACAATGTTTAAGCTTTTAATTTAGCGGTACTCTGAATTGCCTGGCTTTGTTGTTAGGTTTATTTTATTAAAAGTGTTGTAGTTTCTGAACACTTTCCTCCTTGAGCATCTGTCTTTATGTAGGAAAGATCACGTACAAATAACCTCGGATTACGCTGCCCCGTTACCTTCTGATGTTGGATAATCACCACAGTGGAATCTGATTCCCCCCACCCCTTGTCAACATGTTTTCATTTTGATTCTTCTGTCTGTTTGCTCAGATAGTTCTTTACCCTTTAGAATCAGTAGCTTAAATTACATACATCTCATTGTTGAGAATTATGTATTCAATGTCCCAGAGATATAATACGGTCTTTTGATCTGAAAATTTAGATTTATTTTCCCAGGAAAGTTGTTCTATTATTTTCCCTTTGAATCTGTCTTCTGTCTACAGTGGGCTCCCAGCATCAGGAATGCAGTTATGTTACCATGACATCATCTTTCTTCTCCTCTTGCCCATAAGCTTGGCCCTAATTACTTTAGTTCCTTTGACTTTTTATCTCCATTCAGTGTGATGATCTTGGTCTACTCTATGTCAGTAATGTGGTTTTCAGCGCTATCTACTATAATACTCGTGCTTTCTGATTTAGGTACTGGTTCTCCAAATATTTTGTTTTGGTCCTTGATTTGTTCACTTAGGTCCTCTAACTCCCTTTTCGTTTCATTCTCTTGTTTTATCATTTAGTCTTTGACTTTGAGTTATTTTGAATTTATTTTTGTATTAAGTGAATCCATGGCATGAAGCAGCATGAGGAATTTCCTTCTGTTCTGCCTTTACGTTTTCTTCTGAGTTAAGTGCTTTGTTCTTCACAGTAAATCCATCCCATCTCTCCTTCCGCCACACACCCCTTTCTCTCACTGTCTGTAGCCACCCTTGGCCATATCACGTTGCCACATTTGCTACTGTCTTCTATCTTGTTCACATGAGAGTGGCTCTGTTCAGATACTCAATTTGCTCTAATATGCCAGAGGTCACTTCCAGAAACATTTGCTCTCCTTGTGATCCCTTGGGCTCCAGTTTGAAGGCTGGATGTTTCAGGCCTTATGCACTTTTTTAATGACCAGCAGGGATATTAGGGGAGTAAGTTCAGAGGAAGAAGCCTTCTTTTAGAATATGTAGCCTTGCTGGCAGGCGCGATTTGTTCATCTTATCTGTGGAAGAAGGGCTTGTTCTCAGGTTTCCAATCAATTCTTCAATTCATTGGTGGTCCAAAAGCTGCGGCTTTAGTCCAAGTCAGTCCCAACCCCGGCATGTCTCCTCAAGAGCCATTGCACTTTCTTCCCAATCAGAAAAGGGAAACGTGGGCTCCTCGTACATTCAACATTGAGTCTCATTTGTAGATGTTAGCAGGAATTCTAAGACTTTTCCCCAAATTCCAGAGCAATTTCTGGAGTTTAAGAACAGGTAAGGAGTTAAGTCTTCCTCTCTTTTCTGCTCTCTACTCCAGAAGCACCCGTTTGTTTATTTTCCTATTTGTGTTTGACTATGGTTTTTTTTCATTCAGTTGATTTGTGTGTGAGAGAGTGTGTGTGTGCAAACACATGTGTCCCTACCAGGTTTTACTTTTTTTCCCACTGGATGTTAGAGGAGGGAAATTCAGTGATAGTGATAATCTGTCACTTTCTCGGTTAAATGTTTGTGCTGAAAGATTCCCTCATGGACTGTGTACTATATTATTTTGTAATAAGAAACTTAAAAAACAAATTTTCGGATTTCATTTGTTTTAATTCCTCAATGTACCACTGAAAGTATATAGTAATAGCTCTTATTCAGGATAGAAAACAGAAAATGTTTACCTAGACCTTTAGAATAACTGCAGTTTTTGCTCTTCAATACTAAGCAGAAACACTGGGAAAAATAATAGTTCTCAAATTTTATCAGTATGTATTTCTAGGAACTAGGTAATTTATTTCAGATATTTATTACGTTTGTCATTACACAAGATGTTCATGTTTATTGCTTGTTTTCCTTAACATGTTCTCATTTACTTCATAGCTCAAATTGAAAGATGTTTATAAGTTATAGATGGATGGAGACATATTTGTGTCTATGTATACACATAACATGTTAAATAGAGGATATTCTACGTGATCATGTATTTTACATAGAAATGTAATAGTCACTCAGTATTCATGTGAGAAATGTCCTAGGACCTCCTGTGAGTACCAAAATCTATGAATGCTAATGTCCCCAATATAACCTACCTACATCCATTCATATACCTTTAATCACCTCTAGATTACTTAGAATACCTAACAAAACGCAAATGTTATACAAATATTGTACAAATGTTAGACAAATATTTGTCTTTTTCATTAATTTCATTTATTTTTATTGCTGTACGTTTTGATCTGCAGTTGGTTGAGTCTGTGGGTGTGGAACTTATAGAAGTGAAGGGCCAGTTGTGCAAAGGAGCACAATTCTCATGTGAGAATTTATAAAAGACATACACAAATACATACATGCATATATACACACATATGCAAACTCAGTATGGGAGAGTTGCCAGTGTCTAGTAAAGGCTATTGCCAGCCTGTGAATCAAGTTTCTGTCCACTGTACTCACTAAAGCATGGGAACAACATTAGTAGGCTTGGGAAATTAGGACTTTGAGATAATCCTCCTATTATTTTTATCACTGATTTGAGCTTTACAAAATCATTCTCTCAATTTCGTCCTGGGCTCCACAATTAAAGAGAGAAATAGAAAGCTTAGTCTGGATTTAGAGAGAAGCAACCCTGATTTCAGGAAAAGCTGGAACTGAGAAAGGGTAATGGGATTATTTGTATGGATAAAGAATATTATGTGGCGAGATCTAAAATAGTTTCCTGGTATATATAGAAAACTCTAAAGATTGAGGATCTGATAGTCTTCATCCTCATCACACATAGAGCAGAAATCTTAGATAGATGGAAGAATTTCTCAGCAAATTGCGCTCAGCGTCGCACTAATAGGGATTGGAAAATAAAATTCAAAAGCCTAAATTTTCATTCCTCACTAAGATGGTTAAAATATTGTCTTTCCTTGTGATAGCAGAATAACTTCCACTTTGTTACTTCTAATATTCCTTGATATAATTGGTGTTAATTTCACAAGAAAAGCACACCCGGCTCTGTATCTGTAGCTCAAGCAGCTAAGGTGCCAACCACATACACCAGAGCTGGCAGGTTTGAATCCAGCCCAGGCTGCTAAACAACAATGACAACTATAACCAAAAAATAGCCAGGCATTATGGCAGGTGCCTGTCATCCCAGCTACTTGGGAGGCTGAGGCAAGAGGATCACTTAAGCCCAAGAGTTGGAGGCTGCTGTGAGCTGTGATGCCATGGCACTCTACCCAGGGCAACAGCTTGAGACTCTGTCTCAAAAAAAAAGAGAGAAAAGAAAGAAAAGCACACCCTTGTTTCTATGTTATCTTCACCTACCTTTTTTAAAGCTATTACTCATGTACAGCCAGCAGTTGATTGGATGCCCAGGAGCAGGTGATGAGTACAGATCCACATTGCTGCCTGTTCATGGGTAAAATATTCATTGAGCACCTCGCCCGTGCTTGGTTTTGGGGACACAAAGATGATCAGGCAGTCCTTGTCCTTACAGGAGCTTAGGCCAGGTGTCATGACTCACACCTGTAATCCTAGCACTCTGGGAGGCTGAGGGGAGTGCATTGCTTGAGCTCAGAAGCTGGAGACCTGCCTGAGAAGAGTGAAAACCCGTCTCTAAAAACATAGCTGGGTGATATGGCGGGCACTTGTAATCCCAGCTACTTGAGAGGCTGAAGCAAGAGGAGCACTTAAGCATAGGAGTTTGAGGTTGCTGTGAGCCATGATGCCACAATACTCTACTGAGGGCGACACAGTGAGACTCTGTCTGGAATTAAAAAAAAAAAAAAAGGAAGTTAGGAGCTTAGTGAATTCCATTCAAACTGATGCCAAAATAGGATGAATTACTATTCAGTCACCTGTTCTTCTGTCATGTAAATTTCAATAGTGATATATTTAGTTCTGTTTGAGAAAACATGTGTGTATATATAATTAAATATCCCACATAGGCTCACACAGATGTCAAGAAAAAGTAGTACACATTCCAGCAGTTGTAAGAGCATCCAATCACCCTTCCCCATAAAAATAATCTCTCTCAGACTATCACCTTTTGATTTGAAGATTCTGAGAATAAAATCCATACATTGAAAGACATTTTTCAAGAACAATGGACACTCCAGTCAGTCCAAAACTCTAAACGTGTTCTAATCATTTAAGGCTAAATTCTCAGGACAGTATAGTCTGTTATGTATGAGACATTTATATTGAGAATCAGATGAAAATCTTAACAAGTCCTATGGGGGAGGGCAAATATGTAGGTAGGAAAGAGAAAACTAGAGAGAATTGCCAGGCAGGTATGGGAGTCACTTTTCACATAAGAAAAGGCCTGGACAGAAGCCTTCGATCAGGCAGAAGTTGCATCACAGGCTACCTCATTTAAAGAAAAAGGGAAGAGGAGGGAAGATTATCCGCTTAAAGATCATGGTAGCTGAATAGAAGTTATTTTGGCAACAAAAATCGGTGCAGGAAGAATTGTACCTATGGAATTGAGGAAACAATTTCTCATCTCTACATTGATAAGTCTGTTAGACACACTGCTACCTAGTAAAAGCAGGTTTTATTAAGGTATATATAACATAGAAGTTTGAATTTATATGGAAGTGTTTTTCTTCGTGTGGTATTATCTTTACATCTGCATTCAATGCCAGATGGCTTCCTTTGTAGTAATCTGCATTTAGTTGTATATGAAACTACGATTCCTTACAGTGAAATTGTCTGCTGATACTGATATGATACTGCCCTTGAAAGAAACCATTTGATTGAGATACAGTGGTAGCCCCGTGTGGCACCAAAGGCTTTCTAGACATTTGGTGTGGTTAGTCTTTCAGGTGTTGGCATGACAGAGAAGACTAATGGGTTTATGTTCGCTATTTCAATAATAAATGAACAAATGAAATCCAAGGACCTGGAGAGAGGTGGAGAAAGTGTGTGGCTCCAAGGAAGCTGGCTTTGCATGGTTCTCAGCCAACTCACAGACACTCAAAGATCATACTCATTTTTATTTTCCTTCTAGTGAAATCTGGTCACCAATCTGTTTTTTCTCCCTTGGTTCTTATTGATCATTTACCAGAATGATTTGTGCTGTGCATTGTTCATTTGAACCACCTGCATGGTCTTAAAAATGCTTTCTTTGTCATGTCGAAGAGGAGCTGTAACTCTTTACAAGGTACAGCGTCATCCCAATGTCCAAACAATACAGAGGATACTGATCGTGTGCATTACAGTAGTATTTTAAAATTGATACTGAAGTACCTGGAAAAAATAACTTAATAACTTACTGAATTACTAAGTAAAGACAAAAGGCTAGAAGGCTAATCTAAAGATAGGGAGCAATATGGGGCATCACTAAAAATGCATATGAAACATCAATTATGTGATAAAATGCCCACAATACTGTGAAGGTTGTTGGTGACGAACTTGTTTGGGAGGAAAACACAGAAGAAATTTTATTCTACAAAATTCAAACAACTAATCAAAGTATAGAAACTTCTAAAAAGAACCAATAAATTTAGAAAAAAAGCATTTATCCAGAATTTACAATTCTACTGACTGCATTCCAGAGGGATCTCTGATTTATTAATCATTTCAATGTATGACATAATTTTTTTCCATATTTCAGTTGTTTGCTAGTCTTTTTTGCTTATAATATCCTCTTCTCTGAGCCCCCAACTAAAATTCTCAATGTATATACTAGAAGTACTTGCAAAGCTCCTAGGAAGCCAAGATCTGATGGAAATTGAATAATGTATTTCTAGTCATGTATTTTATTCTATTCAAAGAAGGGAAATATAATTAAAATTAATCCTTTGCCTGAAATTGTCAAAACATGATATATGTATGTGTTAAGCTAGTCTCTAAGATGGACTAATACTATGTAAATGGAGTAATGTAATAAACTTGAAAATTTGTAATACTTCATTTTTATTAGTCATTAGAAAATTGTTGCCTACCAGTAGTTTAATAAATAGTAGTGAAATTATTACTTCTGCCTAAGAAGGAGAAAGAGGAGAATTTATGTTGTACATAAGAATTTAGCAGAGAAACATATGCTCCAGCCTTCCCCTTTAAGAACCTTAATCTGGTTGGTAGATAATGATATATGTGAAAGACAGCTTGTAAGTGGTATAATAATTGGGCACAGAGAGATGACGCTGCAAGAAGCAGAAAAAGCCACTGTCAGCTTCATGGAAGACAAAATTTTAAGGAAAAGGACAATTTAAGTTACCTCTTGAAAAATAAACAGTATCTTTTTTTTTAATGCAGAGTCTCACTTTGTCACCCTTTGATAGAGGGTCGTGGCATCATAGCTCACAGCAACCTCAAATTCTTGGGCTCAAGCGATTCTCTTGCCTCAGCCTCCCAAGTAGCTGGGACTACAGGCACCTACCACAACACCTGGCTATTTTTAGAGACAGGGTCTTGCTCTGGCTCAGGCTGGTCTCAAACCTGTGTGCTCAGGCAATCCAGCTGCCTCAGCCTTCCAGAGAGCTGCAATTATAGGCATCAGCCACTGCGCCCAGCCTAACAATAGGTTTATTATCCAAGGAATGTAATTTCAGGCAGTGATCCATGATCAGTAATATGTGGAATAAATATATTTATAACCTTTGATTAATCTTATTCACTCTTTAGTCATTTTCTTTATCTGTAAAATAAATTAATTATATTACCCTAAATATCCATTTTTAATCATTAAATAATTTATTTACAAGCAAATAGGATTAATTTGGGTGGAGTAGATGATTTCTGTAGAAAGGGAGTGAGAGATAAGATTTTGGTCAGTAAGTTTTCTAGTTCTCTGCGAGGTATCAAATGCAAAGCCAAAGCTTGGTCTTTCTTCTATAGAGGAGATACAGAATATGGTGAAAGTTGTGCCATAATAAATGCTATTTCTATGTACCTTTAATTAGAGACAACTTCATCAATTTGCATGGAGAATATAGGACTGCAGAGCTGTGAAAAGTATAACACAATTATACCTAGATCTTAGATTCCAGGAAGCAATCTTAACATGGGATGAATAGAGTCTAGTCTGTTTTTCACAGGAAAAAACAAACCACTAGAGAAATCAAACCAGGAAAAAAATCTAAGTAAACTTTATTTGTCCACTCCCTTGAGGAACAGTACAATCGTAAAAACTGTAAAGGGATGTAACCAATTCACGTTAGCAGGGTAGAGCCTCTTCCCCCGAGGAGTTATATACTGATGCTAAGGTAATGCAAATGCACAAATAAATACAGTGTGGAACAATCCAAGTCAGGTGTCATAAATCCATAAAAATAAATACCACAGAGTTTCCATAAGGAAAGAAATTTTTCAGGAAAAATATAAAGAAGTTCTTCTGGAGAAGTGGATTCATGGAGGATAGGCAGGGTATCTATATTCTGGGATACAATGGAAAACATTTCAGGATAAAAATACAGAATTTACAAAGACTTGAAATTAGGAAAGGGCCATGTCCTCCTATTTGATTGAACCATGGAGAGTACTTAAAGGGTGTGGGGATGATATATTTAGAAAGTAGGAAGCAATGTGTTGATGTGTTATTTTAAACCAAGGCTAAAGAGCTGTCTCCTCATTCCTAATCAAGCCCATGCCTATATATTTAGCCCTTTTTAAGACCTTTTCCCAAGTTGGGTATTTCAATTCCTTTTGCTCAGAGAAGAACTTTAAGAATGAGCTTTAAGACTATTTCTGAATGGTGCTCTAAACACCTGCTGTCTGTTCTCCAAATAGCAATGGCACCACATTCTTTCTCCTTGATTTTTTTCTCATTACTCATTGGCATTTATTCTCCATGATAAGAACATCATATTTCTTTGTAGATACAGTTTCCATGACATTGTACAAACTCCTCCTCATTGTCACCTTGTACCCACATTGCCACAGCAAAGGGTGCAAATGTGCATTTTCTTGCTTGAGTTCTGGTTAACCTCAACTGAAAATCTTTGTTGCTTGTGTCTGAGGGCAAGGCACTGTGCTGGGCATTGAGATATGAAGGTAAATCCTTGTCCTTTCACATAATCCACTGATGACTGATTATACTTTCTGATAGACAGTGTATTTCAAAACATGAAACTTAGGTCAATTTCTGATGCACAATATTGTTGTTTGATGCCTCCACTCCCCTTTTAAGTGAGAAAGGCCATGTTCTCTTCCTCATCTGCTGTCTGATGCACTGTGATAGTTAGGGAAGCTTATATAGAAATGAAGATATTAAAACAGTCAGAGAAGACCCAAGTAGCCAGTGTAACGCTCAAATCCTACAGAATATGAGAAGATTAGAGACTACGTTGTATAGATAAGAATTTACATATACATTTATAAGCAAAAAATAATTATTGACACAGTCGTGGTACTTGCAGTCTTATAACTATAATTACATGCTGAAATCAGATTATTTTTTCCTTAGTTAATCAGAGGTTACTATTTTTTATTTAGCAATAATACATGGTGTCCCAAATCTCACCCATACACTCATCAGACATAAGGCCTAAATGCACCTTTATTTACAAAATATTGATTACACAATTTTACAAAATAATCTGTCAGACACCTCTTTGGAAAATTGTGTAATGAATATTTTATAAATAAAGATGTATTTAGCTAAAAATTTCCTAGTTTCTCTGTGTATATTGACTTTCTAAGTGACTTTTGGGACAGCTGTACAGAGGTTCTGAGGATTCATTATGTGATCAGTTTTGATTTAGTTGATTTGATTAGTTCCATGGAGAGACAGCAAATTGAAAGGCGAGCCCTACCCATCCACGCTGGAGAAACAGAGTGAATCTGCATGGACCAGTTAGAAAATAACAATTGTTAAAATGTAATACTTTGTTTTTTAAGAAATTCTATTATGTGAAGCACACTGTTTTTGACATTGCCAACACAAAACATAACTCTAACTGGAGAACCAGGACATAATATACTTGGAAAAAAAAAAAAAAAAAAGAGGCTGTATACAACACAGAGAGACCCACATTTATATTGACTTATGTATTCTGTTTCTATATACTTGTACACAATATAAAAATTATGTTTACGGCAGGTGATACACTCTGATATGTTTTTCTATTTATTGCCTTTCTTTTGTATACAATTATACACTGTCATTTACAGACATTAACTGCCATTATCTTCAATTCTTGTCTCCAGGTTAGAGACAAGGATAGTGCCTGAGGCAGTATAAAGTGGAGAGGGGATGCTATAATCTAAATCCAGCTCAGTCAAGCCTCTGGCTCCATTGTTTGGGTTCTTGAAAATTCTCAAAGGCCAGGTGGCTCACACCTGTAATCCTAGCACTCTGGGAGGCCTACACAGGTCAATTAGTTCAGCTCGGGAGTTTGGGACTAGCCTGAATGAGACCCCATCTCTACTAAAATAGAAAAAAAAAGTAGCCAGGCGTTGTGCACATGCCTGTAGTCCCAGCTACCCAGGAGGTTGAGGCAGGAGGACTGCTCGGGCCCAAGAGTTTGAGGTTTCTGTGCCTTATGATGACACCATGGCACTTGAGTCAAAGTGAGACTCTGAGGGAAGGTAGGGAGGGAGGAAAAGAGGGAGGAAGGGAAGGAGGGAGGAAAGGGGGGAGGAAGGAAGCTTCTGTTTTCCCTTCACAATGCAAATGTGGTGTTCTCTGCTCTTCTTTTTCCTTTTTTCTTCTACACTCTAATCCTTTCTATTTCTATATTCTTCTTCTTCTCTGCCCCACCAACAAGAACATATATTTAAATTTTGCTCTTATCCTGCAAATTAATCCCAAGATCTATTAATGATGTGAGCCAAATTTGGAACAGCTCTGATGTAGACATAATTCTAGGAATTCTGATAAAAACAAAACTAAGGCTGGACAGACTTAGGTTGTTTTCATAGCACCAGGACAGAAGGACTTAAAGGACGATGAGGGGAAGAAAACACGATGTTGCTTTTTACTGGCGCTAATTGCTTATCTCCATTAAGAGACTCTCGAGATGATATCGCATTATCTTCCTACCAGAATTTTCAAGTGGTGAAAGAGGCAATTATAGCAAAGCAGTTCAGAATGAAGGCAGGGCGTCAGGCTGTCTGGCTTCACAGTTTATCAGCCGGGTAATTTGGGAAAAGTTATTTCAACATCTTTTACCTCAATCTCTTCATTTGTAAAATGGGGATAATAGAAAGTGCCTCCGAGAGTAGGAATGAGAATAATAAAGTGTTTAGACTAATAAACTGTGCGTTGCTAACTCTCAGTAAATGTTCAGTCTCAGCTAGTAAACACTTAGTCAAAATCTGTGGTTAAACAACAGAATTGAGAAGCCTCAGCTCATACACCTGCTCAGAGACATTCAGTAAGTGTTTCTGATATCTTTTCATTCATTGTCAGGCATCCAAAAAATCAAATTATGGTACTAATAATTTTAACCCTGTATACTATGGTGACATGCTCTATTTAGAATGGCTTTCAGATGCATTATTTTTTATGTCTTTAGGACATTAATATTAATGCATCCCAGCCAAGTCATCTCAATCAATTTGCCCCTGTCAAGGATTAAATAATTTAAATGTTATTTAGTGCTCGAGGTCCAAATATTTAGTTACAAATCAGGAAAATAAGACGCAGGGAGAGAGAGAGAGTGGTCTTTCGCTAGGACAAATCAACACTTAAATCTTACAAGCTTCTAATGCCTCTCCCATTTTTCTAGAAGGCATTGACCATCAAAGATTGAACATTCCCTTTGGTGTCATGGGAAAGGTTTGCTGATAGTGGTTGGAAAAATCAAAACGAGTAGTCAAACCACAAATGAACACTGATTACTCATTGAGCACAATGACAACCACAAACCTCATCTACCTTTAAAGATGGACACTAAGAATACATATCAGCTTCTACATGAAATAAGATTATAGCTACTACTCTGATTAAACCTGATTTCTCAGGCAACAGGGATATTCAAATCTGCCCTCACTCATTCTGTGTTGTCCCCCAAAGAGCTTCAACACTGCTTTTGAAATTTTTGAGGGACTGAGTTGGAGAGATCATGAGCCCAAACGATGGATATTTTCATTCAATTGGGAATTTCCATCCTAGAGTAACTAGTGTAATGGCAATTAAAATAAATTACATTATTATATCACATACCCTGCTCAGAAAATAATAAGGCAGTATTGTAATATACTGCAGTCATTGCTATGATCATGGAAATATGTCCATAGTGAAGATGGCACAGTCATTTTTAGTTTCTTATCACTGTAGCCAGTTTCAACAGAGAACGACTCCATCACATTAACTAGATCCTGATGAAGCCCCGGAGTGTCAGGAAGCTGAACTTTTCATCTTATCCTCTGGATTGACTCAGTCCTGTCAGCTCTGCTTTCTTTACCTCACCAGCATAATTTCCAAGATGTATGAACTTTACAGTATGAGGGTCAATTGTCTACAAATACTCGGGTATCCAGAATGGTTATTATGTATGTAATTTTTTTTTCTTGCCTTATGGAAAAACACCATTAACTGCAACGGTTTAACTGCATTTGGGAACAAATGATTTATTCTATAGTAGTTTCTGTATAATAAGCTAAGGGTTTAGGGGATGATTTGAATTACAAATATTTTCTATCATAGCGTGGCTTTTTTAACTCCATGAAGACTGCAACAACATACAAGTTCACATCCTCACCACTCACATTTTTTTTTTTTGTCTTTGCAGTTCCACCATGGTTTTTAAATCACCCCTCCAATCTCTATGCCTATGAAAGCATGGACATTGAGTTTGAATGTGCCGTCTCGGGAAAGCCTGTGCCCACTGTGAACTGGATGAAAAATGGAGACGTGGTCATTCCCAGTGACTATTTTCAGATAGTGGTAATTATCTTTTTTCACATTAGCTTTTACAATTCCATTCACTGTGTGTTATCTTTTCACTTGCTTTTCTTTCCTGGGAGGAAAGTTCCCATGGGGAATTTTTTATGCTGTGCTAAGAAAATGATTCTAATAAAACAAATGGCTTTTTAGACTTAAGAATTTTTGAGCTGAAAAGAGAGATCAAATGGTCCAGCCCTCTGGTTTTACAGACAAAACTTTAAAACAAAGAAAAATCCGAAGGAATGGACCTTCTAAGTCATTTCACTGCCAGTTCATAGAGTAGAATTTAGAACCTAGTTCTAGATTGTATTCGACCAAGATTGTCTTACTTATTTGACTTTTACCCATTTTAATAAGTTTATATTAAGATGTGCTACCTATGATTATGGTAGTTTTTACTTTGATGTTACAGAGTGTTTTTGCCACCCTGCCAGATAGGTTGGGTGGTCCTTCAGAAACAGTTAAGGGTAGGGGTGACAGGGAAGGTGCTCGTGGTGGTGGCAGGGATGGCTGCGGTGGTAGAGAGGACACAGAGAGTTCACAGAGCAGTGTCATTGTGAACACTAGAAAGAACTGAAGTTAAGAGAAATCGTCGTTATAGTTTCCTGTGAGCTTTGGCTCACTCTCTATCCTTCTCCTTACAGGGCGGTGGTGGAGATGATGGAACTGTATTCACTGAGTTGTTGCCCTGCTCAATACCTCCCATAATTGTTTTTGCTGTTACAGCAGAATTCTTTTTGCTCTTTTGGAAATTCTCTATGAGAACTTTCTTGTAGGTATAGTTAGCATTGGAGGTTCAGATGTTAGGTATGTGAACAGATGAGAAATATAAAAAGCACTTTCCTAAAGTCAAAGAGCTTTGTATCTAAAGAAGAGGGATCTGGGTTCACTTATGCAAAGTCTGAGATACAGACATGGTTCTGTCATGGAAGAGCTGTCCTCTCATCCAGATCTCCAGATAGGACGAGCCTGGAGCAGCCCATCCTGTCTAGACACAAGCTGGCTCCCTGACATTACACTGACTCTTGTTGCTAGATACCTTTTCCACAACTGGTCGACTTTAGAAAGTTTCGTAATCTCTTTGTGCATACATTTTGGCATACTACACGTACAAAATTTCTTAAGAAGTAAAACCATAAAGCATAGCTTTGCCACTTTTATCACCACTTCTAAAGTTTTCCTTTTAGTGTATGTATTTAATTTGTTAGGTATAGAGTAAGAAAAGGAAAAAAAAAAAAACTTTTAAATGCCATGCCAATCTATTAGTTCCTTTCAATGCAGTGCTATTTCACTACCACTGAATTAAAAATGACCTTCCACTGGGCAACTTAAAAAGTGTTGTATATGCCTAAAAAAATATGCTACTTGCATATAAAGGAAATTGTTGAGTGCCCTTAAGGACATGTAATAAAATGCAACATTTATTTTGTCTACAGTTTGAAAATAATCTTTCTCCCAGCATGACTCATGACAGCCAACCTATTTAAATTCTGCTTTTCTTAAGGTAAAAGAAAAAGTACAGTATGTAACCCTACTCACAGGGAATGTGCTTAAAAATATTTCCCCAATAGCTCCAAAAATCTGAGACCCCTTGCCTGTCACCCACGTAAGATTGAGCACAAATAGTCACTTATATGAAAGTTGTTAATTAGAAGTTAGCCAGCTTTATCTAAGAATTTAACATCAGCTGAGAATTGACTACAAGACACTAAAAACAATTAAGAATTCCCCACGAGGTAATATTTATCTCTTAATGACTTCAGGGGAAGTGATTTAACACGTTTCACTTACTGAACTAATTCTCACACTAATATCGAAGATAAACTGAGTTAGTCTAATTAAATGCTATCTCTAGATCATTGTATCATCCATCCTTGAAAAAGATGGTAGCTCGATTTATGGAAAAGAGGAGTTAACATTTCTGTATTTAATCTAAGAAGGTGAAACATTTTGGCCAACGAAAACTACACGGATAAAAAAATATCCACCATACTTCTTCTCCAATACCCCAAGAGGCTAGATGTCAGAGATGTTACAAATTTTAAAGAAATTTTTAGACATGTTTTCTGGCTAAACATTTTCGGAAAATATCCAACCTTGATTTTTTGTGCTTTGGAAGCTGCAAAGATCAGTGTTTTTCTTTCTTTTCCTTTTTTTTTCTTCCCCTTTGCATCTACTAAACCTGAACTTTCTTCAATAAAAAATAAAGAAGGAGATTTCACTGGTGGCTAATCTTTGCTTCCTGTACCTGATAAAAGGCCTCTCTGTTGATTGTGCATTTGGATTTTGAGGATGATGTGCATATGCAGCAGCCTATTTTTTTACTGCAGAGCTGGGTTGCACTGCTACGTGTCCATTCAGAAAAGAGTACTGGGAACTTAGGACAGGTCCCAGGTGGCCCAGGACATGGGCCGAGGGCCGAGATGTCCCTCTTGGCCTCCCCTCTTGTTCCCTCTGTGATGCTTCATAAACATTGGTCTAAGTTCATTTTGTTGCCTTAAGCGTTTGGGGCTTTTTCTTTTTCCTTTTTAAAATATTTCACCTGATTTTTTTTTTTTTTTTTTTTAGGGAGGAAGCAACTTACGGATCCTTGGGGTCGTGAAGTCAGATGAAGGCTTTTATCAATGTGTGGCTGAAAATGAAGCCGGAAATGCTCAGACTAGTGCCCAGCTCATCGTCCCTAAGCCTGGTAAGTTGATGGGAACTTTGCTCTGGTACCACAGTTACCATTGTGCATGGCCCATTTATAAAATCCCTGTCATTTTCTCTATTCCCCAAAGTCAATATGAAATTGTTTTATCAAGTTGGACACTTCTGTATTGATAATATATTCCTTCTAGCACATTATTTATACACATATTCTAGTGTATGTGTGTAGAAAAAAATCACCATGAACAATAAAGCCTTTCAAGATAACACAACTAAATTATTACCTTCTTTCTCTTTTGTGGCCTGCTATTCTTCTGGTGTTCCAGATACATGAAATATATAATATATGTAGCATATATGTTGTATGTATATTTTAGCTGTATATATGCATATAAATGTGTATACATAACTATAAAAACCATATATATATATGCTTATATATAGTCTTGAATCAATAGAAATTGGTAGAAAAATAGCAGTAAGACCACTTGAAAGTAAAAGTAAAGGGATTTTTGTCTTCTATTCTCCTTTTTTTTTTGAAGTTTTTGGCTGGGGCTGGGTTTGAACCTACCACCTCCAGTATATGGGGTCAGCCCCTACTCCTTTGAGCCACAGGCACTGCCCATTGTCTTCTATCCTTTGAAGTAGACTTTGGTAAACTGTTCTTTTTTCTATCGTTGGGAATTTTTTTTTATTTTGTTTTATAGTGTTTCAGAGCTTTAGGCTGGAGGTTTAAAATTCAAAACTAGGATAAATCTATATTACACCTTCTATATAATATCTCCATAATGACACAGTTTCTCCTGGGGATAGAGAGAACTAAAAAGAAAAAAATTGAAGAGCTACTTTGAAATGTTTAATGTTGAAGAAAGTAAAAAAGAAAAAAAAAACTCTTCATTTTTCAAAATGAGGACCAAACAGTTGTTTATATAGATCCAAATGTTTTAAAAATATTTATTATTGATACTTACCATCAAAAGTGTTCACATGACGTTAAAGACATTTAAACTCTTTCAGACCAATTTCCTTCCTTTTGACGTGGCTCACTCGCTTCTTAATCTTTCTCTGAAGTTTAAGTTTAATAGCAAGTAGCTAAAATGTATAAGGCAGAATCATCTTTATTTGTCTTTTACTTTTTAAAATATGCCTTTTAAGTCTGTGTATTATGTGAACCCCTGGCCAATTATTTGAAGAGTCTCTTAATTCTTGCAAAGATAACTTTCTCTTTTTTTTCTTGATTGAAATACAAAAGCACATACAGAACAATAGTCCCAGATAAGTAAAGGAACTAAAGGAATTAATTGTCTTGGAATTAAAAGGGACAGTTAGCTCTTGGTCCAGATTGCCAGTTTCTCTGATGGACTAGTTCTTTTCCCTCCATTTAATGTGCTTTAAGTATTGGTGTAACTTTGAGCAACTAAGTACATTCTTTTCTGGTGAACTAGGATAAGTAGAAGAAAAGGAACCTCTAAAACCAGGTGTGTGTTATATCATTAGTAACAAATATATGTCCACTTTTAAGCTAATACTGGTGGCTTCATAATTTGTAGAGCTAGAACATTCTAGTTAAACATGATTTTTCAACTGGGAGAAATATGTGGAATAAGCAACCCCATATGTCTAGAGGAAGCATGAGATGTGTCTTCCTAGGACCTTTTGGTGCTGACAGAGGACCATTGATGATGGCTGCAACTGCTCAGCAGAATGGAGGATCCTCTGTACTGTCATTCATGGTATTAGAGTTTGTCTTGGTATTTTCCCCACCCCCACCATAAGACAAAGTAGTGCAGACACCAGGAAAGCCCCTTGGACGATTGTGCATATGCGTGGGTGTGTTTCTGAGAAGTGATTGCACATTTATTCTCATGGAAAACTGTCTGGAGCTGCCTGCAATGCAAGGAGGAGGAAGGGGAGGGCCACAGTGGGAAGAACAAGGGTTCCATTGAAGACAGCAAGGGTGAAAGCTTCTTGAAACAACCCTGCCCCAGAGGCCTGCCTGCTGAGAGTGTCCCAACAAAAAGGGGTTATAGGGACACTGCCAGAGTGGAGCTTACCTGAGAGAAAAAGGTTACCCAGAAAGTGCCTTGCCAGTTTTAGGAAGGGTCTATGACCACATTCCTGTGGTGGGGGAGTCTCTGCAGAACCCATAGAACTACCTCTTAAAAAAGAGATATTTACCTACCTCCCATGCTGTAGATTCCTGAAACCGTAAGCTGAGAAAAGCAAGCTTTGTCTCCTTATTCCAAATCCATCATCCCTTCTGTGACCCTGGCAAAGTCCTAAATACAGGGAAAAATGGATCTGAGAAACTGGAAACACAGTGACAGCCCATCCTACGGCCCCACGCCCTCCAGGATTGTGGTCTCAGACCTTCTTTGGGAAAAGGGAAGAAATTTTAAATTGGATATCAGTTGAATATTTTTAGATCACAATGGGGTGTGTGCATGTGTGTGTGTGTGATGATGATGGGTGTTTGGGGGGGGTTATTATTAATACCTAAAGATAAGACTTTTTAAATGCTTTAGGGTGACCAGAGGGCCAGAAAATTGGCCCCAGTTGCAATCAGAAGAGGGGAGACAAACCTGACAAAGGTTTGTTTGAAAATGGATGAGAGAAAAATAAAGCTATGTCTTTTTAATTCTGAAGTAGTTCAGTTCATTTAATCAACCAGCTGTGGACTTTCAATTTCCCATCTCCCTGGAAGCTCTGATTTCAACAGGTAGCCTTTGCATTTCTCTTGGACCCTGATTCATTCCGGTCTCCATGACATAAAAGAACAGGGAGGGCTCTCCTCAGCAAAAATATCGTTTCCTTCCTCCCTTGCGCCAGCCCGAGAGAATCTTGATCATTTATTCTTTTTCTATCTAGATGGTAGAGGGTTGTCAGTGGCTTCTACACTCTTGGTCAGTGTTTATTGTATTTGGCATTGGATTAGAAAGAAAAGTAAAAGAAAATGAAGACAAAAATCTGAAAGTGTGTCAGGACAACACTGTGACTGTCTTACATTTCTCCCCTTATACATGATGGATTGCTTTTTCCTGGCTATTTAATCAGGTCTTCAAATAATGCCACTCCAATTCCTCAGAGGAACAGCCTGGGCCGTGTGCACAGATGGTGGAGAGGCCAGCTATAAATATAAATTAAGCGATGCGACTGACTGACTCTGGTGAGAAGAACATAGCCCTCTCTGTTTAAGTTCAAACAATAAATGGTCACTGTGTATTTTGAGGCACGTCGTGGGCCCGCATGGCCCAGCTGTTCAGCTGTGGCCTGTCCACAGGCCTGTGACTGAGAGTTACTCCTGGCAACTAGCAATCTGCTTCTCACTGAAGTGCAGACAATGACCTGTTCCAGCCTGTGTCCATTGTTGGTGGATATTTACGTAAGCCTAATGAAGTTTCAACATAGTCTTTTATACATAGTTAGCTATTCCCTCTTTAGCAATTAGTGACTTAGGAAATAAAGTAAACATAATCTACTGAGTTAAATTGAGTTAATGACTTGTGATTCTCTCCAGAAAATAAATTGGGGAAAAATATTTGAAACATATTCACTGTAAAATGTGAAATTATACATGGTTTACTCTAGATAAAGATCAATGGCATTTAAAAAATTATTATACTATGGAGACCCTATAATGGCACTTAGCTGACATTGTAACAAGAATAGCACACTTCCAGACTATTCCCTTTCTCTGTGTATCAAACGTACACACACTCAGACACACTTGGGTGGCACAGAGGATGATTCCCTGCACACTTAAGACTTTGTGTATATTACATCAAAATATGGTTCTATATTTTTTAAGTGGTAGGGAAGGAAAGTTAAAAATGTAGGTAACTTATCTTACTTGTGTTGTCTATTAAAGTCTTTTAAGTGCTGGGGACAGAATTTTATCCCTGTTTGTTTAAATTATTATTATTATTATTATTTTTGGAAGGCAGAAGGATGTTGGTTAAGAACTCCCCTTTCCAAATGGAAGAAATTACCTTTAATTGTAAGTCTACGGCTTAGTGAATTTTCTGTGAGAAATGCATTGAGAGTCAACATGTTGGGTGTCACAATAATAAAAAATTTCAACAGCCAGAGTTGCAAATAGTAACCCATGTTAGAATCTCACTGGATTCTGATGACTCAATGACTTTCAAGTCACTATCCAATAAACTGGAGTGTGGAAAGATAGTAATTAAAATGAGAAGACTGTTTGATAGCTTAGTAGAGAATTAGCAATTATCTGGACCTGAGGAGGAGATAGGGAGCAAGGCAGGAACAAAAGATAAGATAGATTTGAGATATCAGTTATGTCAAGAGTTTCTTACCCTGGTTCTAGTTGGTGGGTGGTGTTCAGCGTTCTGACCCTGTCTGCTGTGGAAGGTCATTGGAAATAACTGAACTTTGAACAGGGGAGCTGAGGGCCATGGACTGGGAATGTGCCCGTGATCGGGCAGATGTAGTCTAGGATGTGTTTAATTTAATGGCAGAAATTTGTGAAGATAAAGTTGCCATGAGAAGAAATTTTGTATTCATTATTTTTATCATGTACAAAAAGGCTATGGGGAAAACTCCATTTGATCATAAATAGAATAAATGCCATTATAAATAATTCCCACCGTGTAGAGTTGCTTGGGCAAGATACCAAATAATGCCTTCTATGTAATAAATAAAATATGGAATGTGTGTCTCTTGTTAATATTGCATACTTATAGTGCTGGTTTTATTTTTTTCCCTCCAACATTGGCTAAAAAAATAGAGTTCCTCCATAGTAGGAGAAATATGTTGGTTAGACATTTAGAAAAATGAGAGCCATTATCAATTACCTGTCCTCCCTTAGAAAAGGTTACTGATTACAAATGATGTTGAATTTTAAACATTTTATTAAGGCAGTACATCATATTGCCTGGACTTAGCAAGAAGATTTAAGTCTGGTCATGAACATAAAGGCATAAAATCAGAATTCTTTGGATCAGTTTTTGGGAGTTGTTCCTTATCAAGGTGAGAAGAATACCTACATACCCAAATGGGCAAAAGGATTATCTAGATCAGTGATTTTCAACTGTTGGGCTACAAAACTTTTTAAAGCTCCTTAATTAAATTATTTTTGAAAAGAGTTGAATGCACAGTAAGTCTATTCTTTTTTTTTTTTTTTTTACTATTTTTTTTCTTTTGGTGTACATAATTTAAGTGTACCACAGAAGTTTATAGATTGAAGTGTGCCATGAGATAAACAATGTTGAAAAACAGTGAGCTAGAGGCGTACTCATAGAAATTGTGTAAACATTGCATTGAATTATTGTGTTTCTACTAAATATGGACCCCTCTTTAATAACTTGCCTGAGGTTCAGCATGAATTAATAAAAAGTTATACAATTAGGTAACACTGTAATACGTGTTAGAATTTAATTTTTTCAGTGTAGTAGCACCTACACAGCAATGTAACCGTGAACATAACTGAAACTGAAGGGAGGTACATCTTAATCTCTTATTAGTCACTGGCAGTCAATGACGTGGAATTTTTATCTTCTGATATGAGAAAGGTTACCATGATGTAAATGTTTAATTTTATGTAGTATGGGACCTAATTGTTCATAGAGTTCAGTAAATAATTTACAAAAGCCAATTTCCCAAATCCACGTACTGGACTAGTAATTTAGTGGACCCAAACTGGAAAATGAGTCACTATCCAGTTACACACACGACCTGAGATCCTTATTAACACTACAGAATTTTTCTTAGAATTCCATCATGGAGTCGAAGTTAATAAAATCGTAACTTAGTATTTTTTGAAACCTATTTGAATTGTGGTGGTATTGTAGCTGTCCTGGGACACTTGCCTTTGTGAGTCTTGGTAATTAATTTTAGCTAATAAAATACAGAACCGATTTTGTTCAAAGTGTTATTATGAATAACTTCAGTATATATTGCGACAAATGTGTTCCCTCAACTCTAAAATTATATATGCTTGTGAAGATAAAAATACGAGAAAAGTATTTCATGCTCTTTTGTTTTCGACCTCAAAGTCTCCCCACCCCTGGAGAAATGTCAACATTCAAGCTATGCTTTTCCTGAGGGGCTCATTGCTTAAGATTGGCATCCATCAGTCATTTCATCTTTGACCACATAATATTCCCGTAGTCCACATCTCATCTCTGTACTCTTACCTAATTTACTTAGAAAGATTTAAAATACATTGGAATATTGAATGCATGTATGAACAGAATCTTAGATAATATTGTTTAACCTTTCCAAGTCTCTATCTCTTCAGCTGTAAAATGCAATAGATAATTGTCTCAAAGATTTAGTGCACTAAATTTATGTAAAAGGGATTTGGAGGCTGTAAATTGCTACAAAAATGTTAGCTATTATAAAGTCTTCTGCTGGTTGTGTTTCGTTTCAAGAAAAAGAGCAGGCATTCCTCGGAACAGAAAAAATGAAAGCTCTCTTCTGGAACATGTTTCCACCCTCCAAGAAAATAAATAGTAAATACATATTTTAATAACCATGCCAGTTCAAAGTTGAGGGTATTAGCCTCTACGGGGTAAGGCTAAGAGAAACGTCCTATCTCAAAATGATTGCTAGTGGAAAAATTCATGGCGGGATTTGCAACATCAGTTTAATGACTAGCTCACGCCGGTTTTAGGTCGTTGGTGGCTTCGCAGCAAATAAAGGCTTGTCATTCCCCTTGTCCTCTGCACAGCGTGTGCTTCAGGTGGGAAGCCAGCTCAGTGCTAATCAAGAGGGTATGGCTGCATGGCCGACTTTGAAATCAGAAATGAATTCTATAGTCATAAGTAATGTACTAAGACCACTGATAAGTAGAAATCCATATAATCCATATACTGTGGAAAACTTGATAGATTCATGAATATTGATCACATCACACTTCAGTGGCAAACACACCCAAGAGCATCACCCTACTATGTATATCTTTTAAAAAAAGTTCTCTACCTAGAGGAAAAGTGGAAAGGAAGAATATCTATTTTTTACACAGAACCCACATCATTTTGCCCTTGTTACATTTTAACTTTAATCTGTAAAAATCACCCTTTGATGAAGATGTACACAAGACATACTCTTATACATATACACACACATATATATTCTATTTGGACACACATATATACATGTGTATACAATGAATGTACATGTATGTTCTTTCTAATATATTATTAGAGAATTTTAGGTTATCGATGCAATAATTATTAAACAGTATATACCATTTACTAACTCAAATTTTATAGGTGTAATTTTAATTGTCATGTGTGCTAATATCATTATTGACACAGCTAGGATCAAGGGGCAGTCATGCACACAGTTTAAGGGGGTGAATTGCAAAGCAGTCACAACCAAGGCCTCAAATGACCGCACAGGAAGCTTGGAAGCTGAGGTGGTCCTTCAGGCTATTTCACCCCCAAATTTGATTGTGACCTTGAGGAAGGTGGCTCTCTTGGCTGAAGGCAATTACTGGAGATAAATCCAACGGGTGCCAACAGCCATCAGCACTCCTTTCCCAGCCCCACTGGAGGAATGAGAGCTCCAGTCCTGAAAGTGAAATCTGTAGGGGACACTCACCACTGTATCCGCCTCAGTGCTCACCTTCTACGATTCAAATCTCTTTGCTTTATAAGTAAATCCTGGAAACAATTCTTCTAGGATACTAGTTAGTTTTATTCCCTGATGAACTGTAACCCCCACCAGTGCAGCTGCAGCTAGTCTCAGGCTCCGGCTGGTCCTCTTTCCTCTTCTTCATGTCACACATGTCCCTTACTCTCAGCTGGCATCTCTGCTGGTCTCTATGGCTTCCCTGCTGCGGACACTGTACTACATTATCCATCATCAAAATTAGGGAAAGGAGTAACAAAGACACTCTACTAATCACCAAAGTACCAGTTACAGGCTTCTCTGATGACTTCAGTCATTACATTCGTAAGGTGCTGTAATCCACACGTGGAGCCTGCTCAGGGTTACTGGGTCAGGTTTGAGATAAAGTCCATTCAGAATACTTTGGAATTACTAATGAAGAAAGTCTTGAGATTACAAAAAGTTTAAGATGATACCACTCAAAGATCTGTGTTCGAATGTTCCCTGCGGTAGAGCATGGGTTAGGTGTGTGATGTTGCTTAAGAGTCTAAAGTGAGTATCACATAATCCTTCCTGTCCAGAAATCTGTAGCTTAAAAAAGAATTAATTGGGTGGTGCCTGTGGCTCATAGGAGTAGGGCACTGGACCCATATGTCAGAGGTGGCGGGTTCAAACCCAGCCCCAGCGAAAAAACTGCAAAAAAAAAAAAAAAATTAATTGGGCATAACTCACTTTAATTATCAAATATTTTAAAGCATTGTGACTTGCAATGGTATACCACTTATTTAAAATTTATCAAATATCTAAAAAAATGTATAAAGAATCATAAAACTGTAATACATATGGGTAGATGCTATTTAAGAAAAGTTCAATTCTTTGTGCTAATATTCCTTGAAGGTAACAAACATAACCAATACTTACTGTGCTGTTTGTTTGTGTGTTTTTTGCAAACCCTATTTTAAGAGGATTACGATGCTATTTGCACAAGGGCCAACAAGGCTTCTGTTGTATCAGAAAGCTCTCTGACTTATTGTTTTATTTTAAGGTAAACAAAACACATTAAGTGACAAGCTCCAGGTTATAAAATAGGCTTAAAAAAGGAAAGGGGGAATTTATTTCAGTAAAAAGTATCTACCCTGAGATGTTTAACCTATAATGTAGTTCCATAATAATAGTAGTTATAAGCTAATACGCTGAAATGACTAGTGTGTGCAATACTCAGATTTGTTATTTTGTGTTGAGAAATATCCATCCACCAACAATCTACAGATGACTCTAACCTTCCCTGACAAGGTTGAAAAATACAGGGCGTCCTTAAAGTTTGTATGCAATTTAAAATAGACTATTTTCATAGTTGTCTATTTAAAATTATTAATAGTTTAATATTCATGTGCAGTTTATAATAAACACGAACTTTATGGACACCTGTATATTTCTTCATTTAGATGATTTTCATGTTTTGTAGACCATAAGGAAATTCACTTGAAATTAAAAGTGATCCATCCTCAAAATACACATCATTTAAAGCCAGAAAAACCAAATAGAAAAGCTAATTTCTCATATTTCTTGATGTGTGTCAGGTCCAGTTCCCACTTAAATAACAGGCTACCTGCTCATGTGGTAGAATGTTCTTTGGTTCTGAAAGAGATTGATGAAAATATTTAGACATTGGCACATGTATTTAGAACCATACCAAAGAAGAAAAGACTCTTTTGGACAAGTAATGATTTGTTGATATTCTCCTAACAATATGGTACTTATTTGGAAAAAGAAAGAAATAAAAATACTATATAGCTTATTCCTTTCTTGCCTTCTCAATTTATAAATTGAAAAAGGTACAGGTAACATAATTGGTGGCCACCACTTGCGCCTTTGGGTCTCATGCATTCCATGTCTGATTTCTGACATGGCGATTGCCTGCTTTCTTATTGACCTTGAGCCTCACTTCTCATTATTTAATATGGGCCTGTGAGCCCAATTCTGATCTGCTATTTTAGGTTTTAACATGCTTGTCTAGATAGGAATAGATGAACCTAGGAAAAATTCAGCTGCCAGAAGGAGTAAGTACATTTTTGAGGCTAGGAACAATAACAATAGTAAAACCTCATTCGAAGTCTGTAGATTCATTGCACATAAAACCTTATCCCAGAAATAAGTTATTTCTACTTTCCAAACATAGGTCACAAGTGGTTGCTTAAGTTCCTAGTCTAATAGGCATGTTTGGAACAGAACAAATTTTGTGAGTCCCAGGAGTAACTAAACGTAAGATGTAGGGGTGGCCCACTAGAGGGCTTAAGCAACTCTTTCTATGGAACCAGAGTGATTCATGGGTAAGGATGTGATGTCTGAACTGTGGTGGACTTGGAGACAGTTTTACCAAGCTGTTGAGAAGGGCAAGAAATGGCTGGTGGAAGAAACATTACCCACAGACATAGGAACACAGAGCAGAAACAAAAGGATGAGAGAACTGTGTGGTTTAGCAGGGCTGTAGAGGGATGCAGGGCTTGGATCATGAGGTTTCTTCTAGAATATGCAAAGAAGGCTGGAGTTGGCTAGGCTGTGTGGGAGGTTGATGGCTAAAGGTGAAAGGTAGGCGTCCTTGCATTTGTGGTTATTTAAGGTAACTTTGGAAGCAATGTGATTGGCAGTGGCAGGAAAAGAAACTGGAAATAGCAAACCTCTTTGGAAGACCATATCTGCAGTAGGGTAGACAAGAGAGAATATGGCTGTTGACCCCAACTGTGTAAAAAGCATGTGTGAATATATTAGAAGGTCCTCAAAACTTGGAGTGCACTTTTAACACATGCGGATGGGTTAAGATGGGATGACTCCTAGATTCTTAATCTAGCTGAATGGACAGCAAAGCCATTACTTAAGAAAGGATGGGGAATGGTGTAAGTCCATCTTGACAGAGATCCAGGGATCGTGAGTCTATTGCGGGCTCCTGTCATAATCATTTTCATGTCATCTCCAGCATCTAATAAATGGCCTGACAATAGCAGACTGTCTGGTACTTATTAAAAGGCATGAAAGGTAAATACTTTGTTCTGTTGGTTAATGGGCAGTGCTGCATAGAAACTATGATATAATAACAGATGAAGTGAAAGAAGTGTTTAAAAGATCTCAAAGCATATAATTGAAAACTTATGATCAAAATAGGCGACATGAATAGGCTGCCTGAAAAGCATATTCTGCTGTGTGTGTCAGGTAGAAGGGAAGGATGAATGCGGAATATTTTGTAATATCCCCGGAGTTAAATAAATATGGGCTGAACTGAGTAAGTAACTCTGCTTATGGAGGGAAAGATAAATTCAAAGACTAATATTGAAAGGAAAATGCTTAGCAGTTTGCATTTGAATTGAAAAGGAGCTTTGATGCTGAGGGGGATTCTCTAAGTTATTGGCCTTGCTGATGGTAATGAAAAGCTTGGGGGGGGGGATGCATGTGCCAGGGCTTTATTATACATCCTTAGTTCCTTGATAGCACATAAGTAAGCCATTCTCCTGCTGATGAGATGATTCCCCCTTGCTGGACACATCTTACCCAGCTTTGAGGACAGGACTTATTGTACTGGTATCTTGGAATAACAAGTTAGGGGGTTCCACATTAACATACGATAACCACTGAGTACTGTCAATGCCAGGACTGGAACGTAGTGATTTGATAAGCCCTTAAACATCAGAAGGTAGAAATGGGCCCTTCCTTTTCTTCTCTTTTCTCTTTACCTCCCCTGTCTGTAGCAGATACATATTAGAACCGAGAAATAAATTAGAAAATAAAAGGGCTAACTTTGGCTTTCTGCCACCCAGAAATAAAATCCATTTAATGTAACCTGACTATCCTTGTTATAGTGTTTAATATAGACTAACTAGTTTAATATGGATTTATGCAATGAGTTCACAAATTGATTTTGCAGGGTATGCTAGCTTTAGGAAGTAAACATCTGCTTACTATAGCTTACGC
>NW_003852407.1:557142-575581 GCF_000181295.1 Otolemur garnettii | reverse complement strand
AAATAGAAAACACTGAATATAAGAAATAGTCTAATCCACATCTGAGAATCTATAAACTCACCTTGGAAGCATAACAACAACAAAAATTGTTAGGTGGTTATGGCTGAATTGAGCTTTATGATTAATCACTTCATTCCGTGATTAGAATGTAAACCTTAAAAGCTATTCCTTTCTCTAACAGACTTGTGTCCTTTTTACGGTAACTATTTTGCATTCTGAAATTATTTCCCTTAATTTCCACTTCGTATCTAATGAGCTTTCCCTGTGGAAAAATTCATAGTTGGGGAATTTAATACTTTAGCGCAAAAATTGATTCAGGTAGCCAAAACTTAAAATAAATATATAAAATCTGTATGAGTGTTTTTATACAGTAACAAGTTAATCAGGATGGTAAATAAGGGCATATCCATGGTATTTTGTATATTTTTAATTAGTAGTAACAAATCCTTTGCTTTATTTCTATTTATCAGCCCTTGTTTACTAGAAACCCTTCAGGATGCCTCTCCCTTATGGTTTCCTTAGGATTTGGAAACATTGTAATATTTTTCTTCAGAAAATTCAGGCTAATTTTATTGTCTGTTGCTTTCTGGCCTGAAATTGGTTAACTTGAAATATCTGCCTGTCTTCTGCCTCCCACCTCAATGAGCCTTCACTCTCTCCTCCTTCATCTGCCCTATTTCTGCTTCTGTTCTGTGGATCCTTAAAGAGCCCCATACCAATGAGGGGTGGGTCAGGGTCAAGCAAAAACAAATGGTTTTGCTGAACCCCCTCCCTATGGTTACACAAGTGTTTTAAATTCTCGACCTCCGGGGGTGTCTACCCCTGTAATATGAGTCCATTCTTTCCTTCATGCTAGATTATCTTAGAGAGTAATTTTAAGGTCCTTTATCACCTTAAAGTTTTCTGCCACTAATCTTCCTAAGGCATGCTTGGCTGAAACATGTAAACAGACAAAAACTATCATCATCACATCACCATCATCATTTATTCTCTGCTGTTTTTAACACAATTTATGTCCCCAAATCTCAGTTTCTTTATGTCTTCCAATTGTCCCAAATGTGAGTGAACTATTGTGTGCTCAAGATGGAATACTAATGACCATGGATGAGATAGACACAGAATGTTCCATAAATCATTACTACAAGATACCAGGTATTCACATACCTTGGAAAAGGCTTGATTTTTGACTTGTGAAACCCTTGATGTCTAAAGCATGGAACCTGGATGGTGAGCAACATGAATGAATGCTGAGAATGTTAAAAGTATACATTGTATGTTGTCAATTTCTCCTGAACTTCATACACCTATAAAGAATAGGAAAAGAATTTATAAGATCCCCCTTTGTTGACTATTGTTACATAGATCCAAGAACTGCTTAGCATTCCAAAAACTGTTCATAACTCTAATGTCTTATCCGTAAGTGACAAGGTTCTTTGCTCATGACTTTAGAATGACTATATTTTAACTCTTTGCTATTCAAAATAAATGTCAAACCATAAAAATACAAAAAGTTTATGAGTACATACTGCTATTTAGAGAGCATCCTGTGGAGAATCTAGCTCTTTCTTCACATCCACTTAGAGACCTGAAAAATTGGAGGACAGTTATATCAAAATTCCTGCCATATTTCCAGATATTCAAAGCTTTGGGAGAAAGATGAATGGCTGTGAGGATGGCGGCAGAAATCCAGTTTACAGCCTTGCTCTGTAGGGGAGGCATCTGAATATCAAAGTAAGAACAGAACGTGGACGAGATAGGTTTTCACTGTGGTTTAGTCAAGCTGAAACATCATTCTCAAAATTTCCTTTTCTCTGTGTTTCTGAGTCAGTGTGAGCTAACTGAGTAACTTAGTGTGAGATTTGGTGAGTGAATATAAAGGAACAGGGTCTTATTTAGTTTGTTTTCTATTGCTTATAACAGAATACCTACAACCGGGTAATTTACTTTAAATGGTAATTTAATCCTTTTTTTTTTTAATTTAATTTTTGGTTTTTTCCTTTGTTCCGTTCTTGGGTTCCGGTTTGTTTTTTTTTTTTCCATTTTGAATTGTTTTCTTCCACTTGTTTACCTCGGCTTTCTTTTCTTTTTTTTGGTTTTTTTTTTAGGCCTTCCTTTTTTTCCTTTTGGAAGGTTTCCCTTTTCCCTTTTTGGGTGGACCCTTGGGGTTGTTCCCCTCATTCGGCTTCTTTCCTTCCTTCTTCCCCTTCCCTTCCCTCTCCTCCCTCTCCCCTTTCCCCTTATTCTTGGACTAAAATTGGGTTATAGCTTTCCTATGAAAAATATAAATTAGTTTCATGGTGTATCTGAGTACATTGGATACTTTTTCTTCCATTCTTGAGATACTTTGCTAAGAAAACTATTTTCCAGCTTCATCCATGTAAACCATCTTTCTTTATGGCTGCATAGTATTCCATTGTGGGATTGCAAACTAATATGTTCCTTTTGGAAAGACATCTGGAGAACACTTAGAGAACTAAAAATAGACCTGCCATTTGATCCTGTAATTTCTCTACTAGGTATATATCCAGAAGACCAAAATTCACACTACAATAAAGATATTTGTACCAGAATGTTCATTGTAGCCCAATTCATAATGCTAGGTCATGGAAGAAGCCCAAGTGCCCATCAACCCACAAATGGATCAATAAATTGTGGTAATTGAATTCTTATAGAGAATAAGAAATCCAAGGTTGAGGGGCCATATTGGGTGAGGGCCTTCTTGTTAGTAGGGACTCTGCAGAGGCTTAGGATGGCACAGGGCATCCCATGGTTAGGGTGCTGAGCTTGCTAGTTCAAGTCTCTCTTCTGCTTACAAAGGCACCAGTCCTATCCCATGATAACCCATTAATCTATTAATCAGTGAGTAGATTAAAACATTCATAGGAGCAGAGACCTTATGACGCAATCACCTCTCAAAGGCCCTCTTTCTCAACATTGCCACATTAGAGCTTAAACATCAATAAGAGTTTTGGAGGGGACAAATATTCAAACCCCAGTGAGTAAGTGCACTTCTTTGTGGTGTAGAGGTTGGTACAGAGCTTAGGTTTCCACTGCTCGGGAGGCTCACCTGTGGGTGGTGGTAGCACCCTGACCAACTGCTCCCTTAGGTCCTACCAGGTCTTCTGTTTCAGCTACTCCAACTCCTGGGCTAAGTGCGTAACCATGTCTGTGATGAAGATGGTAAGTGATTAAAATGGATTCCATTCTGTCCTCAGGAATTCCGTCTAAGCTTTGCAGATTTCAGCTTATTCTGTGTTCTTCATTTTCACCTCTATCTTCTCTTCCCTTCCCAACTTCCTGCCCTGATGACCTCGGTCTTAAGTACCATATTCATAGATGACAGCTTTACGCACACAGTGTAACCAGCTCCCATAACTGTGTAACATTAAATCATGTTATACATCTCCCCACCATGATTCTCATGCTTTGTTCAAACCCTGACTGGGTTTGAATACAATAGAAATATGGTGCAGGCATTAAAAGGGGCTGAAAAACTCAGGAAATGGGTGAAATATGTATTACCGAAGACAAAGGTGATTTTGTCATTTCCAAGACACACTATTTTAATGATATTTACTTTTATTTTTTGAGTTAAAAATTCCCTCTATCTACTAGAGATGTAAGCTACAAAATACAAGTTAAGACCAGGCCCTGAGGCTCACATCTGTAATCCCTGCACTCAGGAAGTCAAGGCAGGAGGATCTCTTTAGCTCAGGAGTTCAGAGACCAGCATGAGCAAGGAAGAGACCCCATCTGAACTAAAAATAGGAAAAACTACCCAGGCATTGTGACAGGGGCCTCTCATCCCAGCTATGTCGGAGACTGAGATGGGAGAATCACTTGAGCTCAGAAGTTCGAGGTTGCTATGAGCTGTGAGAGATGATGCTGCAACACTCTACCCAGGGTGACAGAAAAGGAAGGAAAGAAGGAAGGAAGGAAGAAAGGAAGGAAGGAAGGAAACAAGTCAACACACATTTGAAACTATAAGAGTCCTAAAAGGAAATGAATGGTAGACTTAATTGAAAAAAAGCTTAAGAAAGGAATTATTAACAAAGGTATGGACAGAGCATAGATGCACATGCACCCACACAAAACCACACACACATCCACACACAAAGAGAGTGCAGGGCTGAGGGGCTTTTAACAGCGGGGTTATTATCCTGAGACTCCAAGTAGGTTCTTGGGAAGCAATTACCAGAATAGAAGGACAGAGAGCTTTTCAAAGAGGAAGACTTGGAGGAGAGTTATGGCTTGCAGTAGAGGGAATCAGACGGCCTAACAGGTCTGTGTGGAGACATGTAGAAATAGACACCCAGATCCATTCCCACCCCTCACCCAGGCTCAGGTCAGTGCTCAACTCTGGGTGCACTCAGGGAAAGCCAAAGCTCAAAGAAGCCTTTTGATATATACTGATAGATCAGTCTTTGAGAGTAAGGTACTGGGTGGAAAATGGTATGGAATGCATCTACCCGTAGAAAACTAAACAAACACACACATCTAACACTGGATCTTAATCAATTTGCACAAGTTTGGTCTCTTTATTTAAGGATATTTAAGAAAGAATTTATGAAGGAAATCACAGGTGAACATAGTTGTAAATACTCAGTATACAAGCAGAAATATGATTCATCTCCTGAAAAAAAAAGCCCACATCTTCATTCTGGAAACATTTGAATATATTAGGTTGCTTTGCAAAGAGGAATTATGGTTGCAGGTGGAATTAAGGCTGGTAATAAGGTGATCTTAAAATGGGGAGATCATCCTGGATTTATCTAAGTAGGACCAATATAAACACAAGTGTCCTTAACAGTTGAAGAGGGAGGTAGAAATGATCAGAGTGATGCTGTATTGAGGAGGACGCAGCATGCAGATGGAGCAATAGTCCACTAGCCAAGTAATGTGGGGGGACGACCTCTACAAATTGGAAAAGGCCCAGAGATGAACTCACTTTTAGAACCTGCAAAAAGAAACTCAGCCCTGCCAATGCCCTCATTTTAACACGGTGGCAGCCATCCCAGACCTCTTACCCAGAACTGTAAGATAATAAACAGGTGCAATTTCAAAACATTCAGTTTGTGGTAATTTGTTACAATACCAACTGAAAACAAATACACAGGTTCAAATTTCTTCAGACAATTTTGCCTCTTTCAGATTGCCTTAGACAATGCTTATAGAAGTTGTGTAACACTGAGCAGATCGCGATTTTACATGGTATTCAGGACAAGCACTGCGAAGGGACTTTCTACTGAGAAGATTTACGAAACTATGAACATCAGGGGTCCCCTTGTGGTTCTCCCTTCAAGCAGGAAGAGAATGCACATGTACCAAGCAGCTTAAAACCTATTGCATTATCCAGGTGCTCAGAGAATCCAGCCTCCAGAACAGAAGCACTATACCCACTGAAGACAAACATAACAGCCAGGAAGCCACAGGGAATTACTTGCCTTAAGATTCAGAAGACCAAGAGCTCTTATGCTCCGTAGCATTTCTTAGAATGAATAAGTGAGGGCTGTGGATTATAAAAAAGACATGATGTAAGGATTTAGCACTAAACAGACCACACTGAAGAAGAAACTTGTGTGCAAGAAAACCAGTATGAACCATACCTAGGCAGAGATTTTTTTTTTTTCCCAGCCAAAAGAATTAAGGGTCTTTACTGGTTCTTTAGTAAAGAATAACATGGTGATCCAGTGCACTCGTTCTTCTTATTATTTTTGTGTAATAAACTAGAGTAAACAATGCCAAATTCTTATTACAGTTTGTAGGTTAAATAAACTCCCTAAATAACTTAGTCACCTTAGTCACCCTTAGGGTTATCACAATACCCTATAGGGTTTTTAAGGCAAAAGTTTAAGAAGGTGACTAAGTTATTTAGGGAGTTTATTTAACCTACGAACTGTAATAACAAGTTTTCTAGTATTTCTTAAATACCACCTAATTGGGAGTGGAGTTACTCCCGTGTTACAGAGCTGAATTCCATTTTGTTGACTGCACTCGTATTCTTTCTTACTAGGAATATAGAGCTAACTTTGTTATCTGGGAAGGTGGAGGAATCACCACAGCCTCTACAACACTCATTGTTCCCAAGCTGGCTCTTGACCTTGGACAGTACGAAGCTGTTTATTTTCAGATGTTTGTGCAAATAGTCCTTCAAAAAATAATCTCTTTTATAAATAATTATGAAATGCAAATATTATCAATCATTCAAGGAAAATAATGTTGAGCACTTATTTATTTTTATACAAAAGTCGCACATACCTCTGCCAACTCAACTTCAGATGTATGTTTTCTTAAATCACTGCTACTTTGGGTTTCCCCACAGAGATGCCATTATCACTTTCAGCAATGATTTTCTATTTTTTTGTGTAACATTTAATTTGGGTTTTTTTATGAATGAAGTATAACAATCACATAGTTATCATTGTGAATATTAAAAAATATTAGCCAACAATGAACATTGAACACTTGATGAGTTTCTGATCCTTGATAATATGAACATGCTCTAGTAAGTGATTCTATCCAGTTGTGTATTACCTGTAATAAAAATGACCGCACATTCTGCATGGTGATCCAGCTGGCTTGGTTGTTAGTTATATATTTTACAGAGTAACATGATGCTTATACTCATATATTTAAAAAAATATTTTTTCCACACTCATGTCTCTGTTCTTCTATCTCATCTTCTCTAGAAGTAGAGAGAGAAAGGCATAAGATGTGATAGGGTAAGAAATATCACAACTATCATTCTTGGTACCTTCCAATCTTCAATAAGCTAAGGCTTCTTTATTTTCAATCAAGATAGTATATAACTTTCATGAACCAGAGTATTTGTGCCTTCATAGATCTCTTTATTCATAAAATAAATTATAAATTATATTTTATAACTGCTGTGGCATAAAGACTAATATAATTCACACCTGTAGTCCCAGCTACTTGGGAGACTGAGGCAAGAGGATCACTTATGCCCAAGAGTTTGAGGTTGCTGTGAGCTATGATGCAACAACACTCTATGGTGATTGACCAAGTGAGACTCTGTCTCAAAAAAAAAAAAAAAAAAACAAAGTTATCCTCTTTCTGCAGACTAATATAATTCAGACTAGATTGCATTCATTTTTTTCCTGATAATTTGGAGAACAAATGCAAAAACTTTTCACGAACCCTGGAAAGTAGGAATGTAAGAAAACGTTGTCATTAGCAAACATATCTTTAAAGGCAAATAGTTATCTTGGTACCTACTGTGCCCACTGGATAAGTGAGCCCTACTCTATGGCTGCACCGTGGTTAGATTGTTAGCAGATGTTGCCAGACTTTCTGAGTATTTTGAAGTCATTTGATATAAGATAGTGAATTATGTTTTTCATTATTCTAATTTTCATATTAGTATATAATTAAGCATTTTTAGTTTAAAACTATTATTTTATGGCTATATTCAATAAGTTTATGGCAATGAATTTTTTAATCAATGGAATTATTCTTTTTCGTTAACCTGTATTATTGTGAGAACAGAATTAAATATACCAATTTCTAATTCATAGAGCACCTAACCTGAAGCTCTGAGAATCTTGGACTCTTGCTTTCCCACCACTCCCCTTCCTACTTTGCACGCTCCTTTGTCCGGGTTCTGACGTATACACGAATGTTCTACTAAAGGTGCAATAATTTTAGGAGCATCTTTTCTCTAATGAAAGTGATTATTCCTAATATACCTGTTATGTCACTTAGAATATTGAAAAGACTTTCTTCTGACAGCAAGGAATGTAAGAAAATGTTATCATTAGCAAACATATCTTTAAAGGCAAATAGTTATCTACATTATTTACGTATCTGATAAAACTCTAAATACCAATTCGTGAGGCTAGTGCATTCTTTTATTTTCCAGCATTTGAAGCTATCCTTGTAGAGTGCTGCAAGTTGGCTCACTATTATGAGTTATGCAGGGAAATGTGGAAGAACTGGTGTTTTGAGGGATGATTTAAAACATGTGTCATGTTTCCTGATGCATTATACTAAGTTACTGAGTTTAACTGAGTTACTAATTTTAATAATTTTTCACAGTTTATCTAGAATGTCATAGGGTTTAGGAAAATTTTAGGGATCTGCTTGCACTGTCAGAAGTAAACTGTGGCTGCATGGTGAACTGACAGCCCTGTGGTGCAGACCACCGGTGTCCTGAGATTTCTGAGGGTCTCCATCCTGTTATCAGCCCCCCTAGCAGCCGCGTCCTAATGGAGCATCCAGAGTTGGGGCAGAATCCCAACTCCAGTTCTCTATGTTGCATGGGAAGGCATTCCTCCAGGAAGTCGATCCCCAAGATGTGAAACTCCAATAGCTTAGAGTCAAGCAGTCTCGGCTAGTTTTTCATCTCTCTCAAACACTGGGTAAGTGACAAGCATCTAAGAGAACAGCATGAAAAGAAATATTTACTTTGGGTCTTCTGTCAAAAGGAAATTATACACACACATACACATACATACGCACACACACATATATACACACATACATACATAGACATACACACACATATATACACACATACAACATATACACACACACATATACATACATACATATACTTATACATACATATACATACACACATACAAACATATACACACACATATACATACACACACACATATACACACATACATACATACATACATATGCTCTCTTGAAAGTGTCCCGCTACGTATGTGCATGTCTCTGGTTTCCATGTTACCTGGCTGGATACTCCAGACAAACCTCCTACATTCTTAATTCTTAGTCAGTTTTGTTGCCAAAATAATGTGTTCTAGACTAGGTGGCTTATAAGCAACAGGAATTTGTTCATTTATTTTCATTGTCCTTGGGGCTGTGTGGGCCTCCCCAGTTCAACATCAAGGTGCTAGCATGTTGTGCATCCTGGTGGGGATGCTCATTGGGGCAGACTTATGATGACTTCCTGTGTCCCTACGTGGTGGGAAAAGAGGGAGAAAAGGCCCTAGAGTCCCTTTCATAGGGGCATTGATCCCATTCATAATGGGTCCCCTACATGATCTAATCACCTCCCCAAGGCTCCCACGTCCTATTACCATTACGTTGTAGGTTAGGATTTTAGAGGAAGAATTTGGGGGGACACCGTTATTACATTGAGTCCATTGCACATACAGTGTGTGTATCTTTACATTTTATAAATACACACACACTCACATACACACATATATGCATATATGGAACTAAAATTTTCACCTGATTTATCATCCTAGACTTTGAGAACATTAATCCTCTGAACAATCTTTGTATGACAACTTTTGTTAATTCTAGAAGATTTAGTGTAAGAGTAGAATGCTACAGAAGAACATTTTCATTATTTGTAGACTCATTTTAATTGTGACCAAAGTGACGTCCTAGGCTTCAAAATTTGGAGAAAGTATTGATGTTAATCTTAATGACAAAAATAATTCAATGTATTTATTACCTATCATTAGAGTACTGGTGGTTGATACAGAATTTAATGCGCTCTAGAATCTGTATTTTTTAACAAGCATCCCAGATGACTCTTAAAATCAAGCAAGTTTGGGAAACAATGTTTCATATGAAGGTGAATGCTATGAATATTATACCCTTTTATTCTCTGTTTGGCTTCTACTGCCTTCCCCAGAGATGCTAAAGCATAATAAATTATTAGCAGAATCAGTGATTACTCTGAGGTTAGAAAATGGACAGTACAAACCAAAAACCACATCATAAACTTATTATAGCATATAACAATGTTCTCTTATAATTCATCAATTTATCATATCACATATTTTAGGTTGACGGCAACAATCCCTATTAGGAATAGAAATCTCCTATATAGATATTTTGACAGGCTGAAGAAAGAAACTGAATTTATTACTGTTCTTTGAAGCTATTGGAATTGATGGAACTCAAAATCTGACTTCTATGACTTGTAGTTAATGGAAGGCAACTGATATTATTTGGTTGAGTTTTATTGTATATACTTATTTTACTTATAATTTTTAGCATACTTGTCCATCTCCCCTTGACATAAGAGCCCTTAATATTCTTTCATTTGTACATGACATTAGCCATCACAGACCTTGATATGTCAAAGACCTTGGAATGCTTGTTGAGGAAACGAATTACTGTTCTATTGCATATACATTCACATACCCCATGTAAACGGTCACATACATATAAAGTCTAGGTATTTTTAATACTAGCAACTGAATCACATGAATGAATTAAAAGATTCATTCTATCTCTAATATGAACCACTGCATTGCCAATAAAACAGTGTGCTTCCCTAAAATCTTTAATATTGATAAAAAAAGTTTTGAATGACGTATTACCATCACATCACAAGTCTGGTCACTCTAAACGGAATATAGATATAGAACATTTGTGAACATCCATCAAAAGATCATCGGCCCTAGCAAATAATCATAAGAGAACTAATTGAGAGTTTGCTCCGTTCAATATATATCAGCCCATGACAGGTTTTGAACTCTGACCTCAGTAAAGGAAGCTTTGGGTCTCTTAACTGGATAGATCAGCGAAATACCATCTGTCTGACCTTATTAGGATACCTTCAGGATTTGGATTCTGACCTTCTCTAATTATTGACACCTATTTAATTTATCTTTCGATCAATAGCCCCGCCAAGTACAGCTGCTGTGGCGAATGTAAATACATCGCTGATGCCAGCACGGCTGATTGGCATTTATGCCTGAGTGTCTTTTTTATTTTCTCCTTGGCTGCTGGGAGTAGCCTGAGCAGCACAGAAACTAAAGAGCTTCATCTATTAGGCATGACAGATTTGTATTCAGCGGTAAACGCCTGACCTTGCTCAAGCTCTCATCCATTCCCATCATCCTCTCACCAGATGAAAGAGTCTGCTTAACTCCTGCTTCCTGGCCGTTTCCTTGGCAACAATAACTGAGGCTGTCCGGGGGAAAAACTAATAGAAGACTACCTTGGTAGTGGGATTAAAGCACTTAAAAAAAATCATCACCCACAGAATTGTAACTTAAGGAAGGCTTAAAATTGGAATTTTAAAACGATACCAATCAGTGACATGATGATTTCCTTATTAACCCATTTCTTTTTGTGGTAATATTTACAGACTTTCCCCCAAGCTATTTTAGCCTGAGACAAGCGTATTTAAGCTTTTAGTATCCATGTGAGCTATAGGATGAAAACAGATTGGTTTTGTAATAAAGCTAGTATTGCTTTGGATGTTGAATTAGTGGACAGAATATAAATACAGACAATGTCTCAACTGGGAGGAAGAACTTTGTAATGAAATATGAACTATTTGTCTCCTTTCCCTTCTGAAAGTAATGTGCCTTTCTAAGGCATTAGACTTAGAAGATCATCACGTTACAAGTTTCACATCCTTTAGGATTCTGTCCCTATTAGCTCCAATTCTCACTATTAGAATAATTCATTCAGCGTTCTTGTTTTGCATTTTTTGGACAACGCATCACAAAGTTGTCAAAAATCTCAGAATCCCTGTTGAATTCTTAAATTTGCAGTGAAATTTACAGCATCAGCTGAAAACTCAACACACAAATTGATCAGTGAAACTTTGATGGAATTTTATTGAACGATTTCAGATGACTTTGTATCCTAATCAGAATAACGGTAGCTAAGAGATTCAGTAGAGAGACCTAGCACAGAGGTCACAGGCTAAGCAGACAAAATGGGCCACCTCCGGTGCTTCCATCACTTTAATTAGTTTTTCCTTAGGCTCAGAGAACTTTTAAATGCTTTATAAATATCTATTTTTTCTAATATTCTGATCATATTTTTATAATCTTGTATACTATTTCCTGAAACTACTTAACATTTGGATGACTTCACTGCATCTAATAAATAACAGTGGATAGTAATTAGGTAATAACATTAATTTAGATGGTCTCCTACTCTAGAACTCTGTAGGAAAGAAAACTTAGCCTCACTTATGTCGTGCTTTTACTACACATTCTGAGACTGAGGTTAACTTGTATTATAATAATAGTAACACTTAGTCACAGAATTTAGGAGTTTATTTGGCTGTTTTCAATTTTTTAAATATCAGATTGTCACTCACATTTAATACCACTGACGAGAATGGACATTCTACTCTACAGTCTTTTTATAAAAGTTAAGTATACTTTTTTCCCAGTGATCATTGCCAATGCTCATTTCAGGATGTCTGTGTAACTATGAAATAGAGTGTGGAGGAGGTGGATGCCCCTTGGTGCCGTGTTGAAGTGTAGAGATGGCTGCTGACTGAGCTTCACATGATCTCTCTGGGGATAGCCTCTGCCTGTCACAGAAGAAGCAACTGTCTTTGCTGATACAGTTGACAGGGAAAACCTTTCAAATAGTGTTTTTGAGTTGTTTTAAGAGTACAAAACAGGGCAGCACCTGTGCTCAGTGCGTAGTGCACCAGCCCTGTATACTGAGAGTAGTGGGTTCAAACCCAGCCCCGGCCAAACTGCAACAAAAACATAGTTGGGAATTGTGGCAGGTGCCTGTAGTCCCAGCTACTCAGGAGGCTGAAGCAAGAGAATCGCTTCAGAAGTGATCAGAAGCTAGAGGTTGCTGTGAACTGTGACGCCATGGCACTCTACCAAGGACGATAAAGTAAGACTCTGTCTCTAAAAAAAAAAAAAAAAAGAATACAAAACAAAACTATATTAGTTGACTATTGCTACTGCAGCATACTCCCACAAATTTTGAAGTTTAAACCAACGTAAATGTATTATGTTAAATTCTGGAACTCAGGAATCTAAGTTCAGTCTACTGGGGCTCAGGTCACAGTGTTGATGGATACTTTGATTCCTGGCCCCTAATCATATTCCTGCACACTCTGGCTCTGTCTTTTACTATCTCTGACCCTCTTACTTTCTTATATAAGAACTCCTGTGATTGCATTGGATCTGCCTGAACAATCCGTCATAATTTCCTCCTCTTAAAATCCTTAATTTATTCACATCCATAGTCTCTTTTACCATGTAAATTAATGTGTTTATAATTTCTGGAATTAGGATATGGATATCTTTTCTTTCTGAAAGGTGGGAACATTATCTTATCACAAAAGCAACCAACTTTAATCTTCTAAAATGTGTGCAGACTACATAGATATTTCTCAGATGAATATGAGAATGAATACACAGAAATGTACCAGAAAGGATATTATAAAACTTCACAAGGACTTGCCATTGTACCAAAATAAGAAGTGTAACTTCCAACGATTCCTTCACAATCTAACCAGCAAGTGTGTGGTTAGAGCTCCAGTTGAGGAGAACAGTGGCTGTAAAGTACAGTCTCAATTTGCAGTTGGTTGGTTCGTTGTGTGGGCATCTCCTTTTTGCTTGTGTGATTCCATGGGCAACCCAGAATTAATGGGTGGAGAAGGGATAGGCTATAAAATATGGCAACTGAGACATCAAATGTAATGAAGGGGTTGTGCTTTCTATTGCAGTTCACAGCCCTCTGGTAAATTCCAGGGGGAGAGAGAGGCAGGAGAGAAGGAAAAGAGGGATTAAGGCAAGAGCCCAAGTGATTGTTTAAAAATCAGCTCGCAGTTTATGATATGATAATTATTATTATGATCCTTGTCTCTGATAGCATTACCATAATTACTATGCTAAAAATATCATAGCTACTTTATAATGAAGTAAAATGTATTAATATTTAGAGTGGGGAATTTCACACAAAATACATTCTCCAAAGGTTTATTTATGAAGCTGGGTAGTGTAGTTAGAAATACGTTCAAGGGGAAGAGAGAGAAGAGGGAGAGGAAGCGTATGGCAGGTGTAAGGATGGTGACGGGAGAGGAGGCCGCAGAGCAGATGCTCAGGCGGGGTTCATTGAACGGGGAGGGTGACCCTTCTGGGCAGCACAAAGATGGCCTCTGTGCCCAGGGGCAGTGAGAGACTACTTTTAAATGGGGCAGGGTTTAGGGTCTGTTGGCAATGAACTTCCGAGGGGGTGAGCTAGCCAGGAGGAAAGGAGGAGGAGGAAGAGGGGAAGGGTTTGTGTGTGGCCCTGTTGGGCATCCTGGACAGCACAAAATGGAGGTAGACGTGGTGGCATTTGAAGATAAGCGTTTAGAGTGTGATGCTAAAAAGACTGAAATAAGAGTAACCTAGAGGCGCCTGCCCGGCTGGTGGCTCACACCTGTAATCCTAGCACTCTGGGAGGTTGAAGTGAGTAGAGTACTTGAGTGCATGAGTTTGAGACCAGCCTGAGTAAGAGCAAGACCCCACCACTAAAAAATAGGCAGGCACTGTGGGGGGAGCCTATAGTCCCAGCTACTTGGGGAGGCTGAGGCAAGAGGATTGCTTGAGCCTAAGAGTTTGAGATTACTGTGAGCTGAGGCACCAGGGCATTCTATGTACAAAGTAATACTCCATCTCAAAAACAAACAAAAATAAATTAATAAAATAAAAACCTAGTGTGACCAAAAAACTTATATTAATATGCCCATAGTTATTTTATAGATTTAATGTTATAGCCAACTGATTAATAAGCTAATGTAAGATAGTCTTTGCACTTATACATCTTCTGTTCTCCATTTTCTCCATCTTAATGTATTCAGATGTAAAATTGAATCAGTTATTGCTGATCTATGAGGACGTGACCTGTTGGCCCTCTATGTCTGGTCCACATGGGCATTATCCTGCTTGTGCTGTATCCTATTGGCATTGACAGAGTTTTTCTCTACTCATCTTAAACTATTGTGCAGGAATTTTTTTTTAAAGTGCCTCCCTGCAATATGCAAGGCTTGAGGTCACAATAAAATAATATCTGCTTTGAAGGCCCTTGGACTTGATGGGTTAGATACAGAAATAAATAAATAAAGCAAGTTCATTTGATTGTCATACATCTTGTAAGGCTCAAAACTATGTGGTCTTTATTATGATGCTGTACTAGTCTGATATAGTTGCCATAACAAAATACCACAGACTGGGTAACAGTTTTCTCACAGTTTTGGAGGTTAACGGTCCACGATCAACGTGGCAGCAAATTCACGTTCTGCTGAGGGTCTCACATCTTGGCTTGTAGATGGCTACCTTGTCTCTATTCTTATGTGGGCATTCTTCTGTGTCAGGAGAGAGAGAGAGAATTGTTTTACTTCCTCTTCCTCTAATAAGGACACCAGCTCTATTGGACTGGGGCACTATCCTTAGGCCTCTATTTAATCTTAATGATCTGCTTAATGACCCTATCTCCAAATATGATCACATTGAGGGTGAAGATTTCAACGCATCAATCTTAAGAGGATACAATTCAATCCACACCAGATGCTGTCTCAGATTATATCAGTATCCTATAATGTTCCAGTTCTCAGATTTCCTGCAGAAGTTACTGAAGTTATCTACAATTAGAAACTTATTTTTTAATTGTTCTTTAAGTATTTTGATTTATATCCTCTCAAAATCAGTAATTCAGTGAAGGAAGGTATGAAGTTTTATTTTCAAAAGAGAGATGTTTTTATTTCCTCCTGTCATTCTGAAATAATTCCTAACAAAAACTTGCAAAACTTGTACAAAGGATTCTTATGTTCTATTTTTGCAGAGATCTTATGTAGATTTTACCAATTATCCTAACAGTATCCTTTATAGCAAAGGCTCGTATTAGGATAATTTTCTGAATACTTTCTCCAAACGTCTTTGGCTTTCACAACCTTGAGACTTTAGATTACAAGGCAGTCATTCTGTAGAATTCCCATCAACATGAATCTGTCCAATGTCTGCTTTAGACACAAGTTACACCTTTGGGGTTGGGATAGCACGGAAGGGATGCTGTGTTCCTGTCACTGCTCCTGTTGGGGGGCCCATGACATCAGTTCACCCTATTATTGATGGCGATAACTTAGAGCATTTATTAATATTAATATGGTTACGGCCAGATTTCTTCACTCTGAAGTTACTTTCCCCTCCCTTTAGAATTTGTATTCTGTAGGGAGATATTTTGTTACTATGAAAAATTCTGTTTCTTCTCTTACTTTCCTCCATGAGTTTTAATATCCACTTATGTGTGTCACCTAAACAAATGATTACTAGTTGCCAAATAATGAGTTTCTTCTTCTGTAATCCCTTCCACATTTATTGGTTTACCTTCTGCTATAAGAAGAACATTCTCTTCTCTGTATTTATTTACTTATTCATTTATATCTGTGTGGGCTCATGGATCCTAAATTTATTCAATGGCTTATAACCTATTATTATCATTCCTTATTTTGATATTCAAATTGCCCCATATTAAGCCAGTGAGAGTCTTTCTAGCTACCTATTGTGCCCTTCTGACATGTTCCAGTTACATTGTAATCTAGATCTTTCTTAAAATACTTCACCATAAGACTCCAAATAATGCAAAGATGTGGCGTCACATAGAATTTAGTTTCAATTCTATGATTGCTAAAATTCTTAGCTATACACTCTTAGAAAGTAAAGGCACAGCCTTGGTTTCCTAATCTGTACAATGGAAATGGGGATATATAAGGTAGTATATTAAAACAACTAGACTAGTGCTTTCATAATAGTAATTATGCTAATATTTATTGAGTACTATATATTGCTTTTTAATCCTTCAAGATAGCTAAGATAATGTAACCTGCTCTTGGCCACACAACTACAGCTAGTAACTTCAGAAGAAGGTTTGAATCTAAAAATAGTGGCTTTTCAGCCACAGCAAGAAGATAACAAATGTAAATTCTATTATTATCAAATACTGTTTTTATTGTAATGTGAATGGAAATAAATAAGAATTGTCTTATTGGTGAATAAACTATCGGGGGCCCATCTAATTTCAACTAGAAGTTATAGGAATGTGAGTTTCACTAGCTTAGGAGCTTTTTGTTTCCATTTATATATGCGTACGCATAACATTTGAAAAGAGTAAGGAAAGTTTCTGTGATTTACATATCAGGAGAGACACGTATTAACTTACTTTTCTTAAGGTATCAGTTCTAATTATAGAAGAATTTTTAGCAACCTCTTAGTTTCAAATGCTATAATATTTAAACAGGAAGAAAGGAGAAAGAAATTGTTTTAGCTATGGAAGTAGAGTCAGAAGAAGGGGGAGGAAGAGACGAGAAGGAACAAAGGAAGGAAGAGAAAAGGAGAAGAAAGAAAAGAAGGGAAGGAGGGAGGGAGCTGCCCGTGTAGGAGAAAAGGTCTGAGGGTCTTGACAAGCCCTGGGCAGGCAGGGTCTTATGTAGTCCATCATCTAATTGCAATATTTAGCTTAGAAAAGATTGCAAAAAATGGCCAGCGGAATGGAGACATAGAGAGATGGCTCCTGTCTTTTTTTCTGGCATCTGGAACGTTATCCACAGAGAGGGTGTGTTGGGGATTTCCTTTTGCCTGAATGTGTGTGCAGACCCTGGGGGTGGAGGAGACACATCCATTAATCTCATAGCCCCTTCACCTTCTTCTTGTTCTACACAACTATTATAGTACTTGTTTGGGTGGCTAGCTTTCTATTTCCCTAACAATAACGCAATTCTACTTTACAAATCAAATGTAGCAAGAATGAATTCAATGAAAAATAATTATGATCAGGAAATACTTTCAGGGAGGCATCTCTTTCCAGCTAATGCCAAAATACCAGAGCCCAGTGTTAACTCCCCAACCTGAGAATGGACGACATTTCTGTCCTCTCCCTGGAGGTGTCAGTGGGCACACATTCCTGTACATGCACTGGACGATGTACTTGTTCCTGCTGTCAAAGGAGCCTGCAAGACCACCATGTCAAGGACGTGAGTTGGGGCCTATGAGAGGAGCTAATTATGTGAACACTTGGAGACTGGGCCATGAAATAGTGCATGGGATGAAATGAGGGGAATGGCTGATACTAAATCCATAGGCCTTGGGACCTTTTAATAGCAGCGCTAACCCAAAATATTATTAGGCCTGAAAAAAATGGGCAAGGTGATCTTTATGTCAATGATTCTCTGGGCTGCTGGTCACACACTGGCATGCTGGGAATAATAAGCACACAGAGGTGTTTGTTCAAAATATCAGATTTCCCAGAAGGCTACTTAGGCAGGAAAGCATAGAGGACACCTCACTTTTTACTGACATGTTTGTTGTCCTTTATTCCATAACCACCCTCCCAGGATGGGGATAAAATGTGGAGTTTGGATTCTGAGAAACTATTTATCTTACCAGAGATGGCACCAAGGTCCCGGCAATTCACTAGGACAAGTGGCAGTGCTTCCTGACACTACCACTGGGCTGTTTTTTAAGAGTGTTGACATTGATTTCTCTCCTCTTGGCAGACGGAAGTCCCAAGTGCCCCACTGACCCATTACCTGAGCCTGTAATTACTCCAGGAGCAGGGAATGAAAAGGGCATCCCTCTTCTGCTTTCAGGGAATGACAGACTCGGGGCTATACGCAGGCCCTGCATTAAGGCAAATCTCTCAGGAGGGCTTAAAGACTCTCAAACCCTGACTC
>NW_003852407.1:546335-556976 GCF_000181295.1 Otolemur garnettii | reverse complement strand
AAAAAAAAAAAAGATAAAATGTGCATGATATCTCTTACAGTGAGCTGTTTGTTCCCCAGCCTTGTCTAGGGGCACGCTCACTTTCAAAAGCATTTAAAGGGAGAGGCGTGATTGCTACATATATTTATATTCCTTAGATTGTTTGAGATCTAGGATTTGTAATTTTGTGAAATCCGTTTCCGAACTCTGCAGGGCTTTCTATATATTAAATTAAAAGCCCCTCTACCTAATTCTTTTTTTTTTTTTAATTGCATACATTTCCAGCCTAAAATCCAAGCTGTATTCCTGTGAGTAAGTGAGCTTTGCTCCCTCCAACAGTCTGCTTAGCTGATTTCTAAAGTTAATTATGGTGCAGTGAAATCTAAAGGTCAGACCGTGTCTATTTTGCTGGCTTGTTCAATGCTATGGGCATATGGGTACCAGATAAATCCCTTAACTGCTGACCCAACTAATAACTTTCCTGTACACTTTAACCTATTTCCTGTTCCAGGTTTTTAGACTCTTTAGTGTGCTGTAGAGTCTTTAGGTTATTACAGAAACATCACCCGGAGGCCTCCGTGAAAACCCCCTCAGGAATTTCACATCATAATGTGTAAGGCCGCCTTTCTGCATTATGCCCCTAAATTATCTACGTATTTCACAAATTGCCCGGATTATTTCATTTTCTCCTTACTGTTCAAGGAGAAAATTAAAGTTCAGAGAGAATTTTGAAAAACCCATAATGCTTAGGGTTAGCGACTTAGGGATAGTTAGCCCACGGCTTTGCAAATTATCTTTTTATTTATTTATTTATTTATTCATAGATTTATTCCATTCATTTCTGTATTCATACATTCTGTGATTTATTATTGAGCAAATACCCTGGGTATAACAGCAAGCAAAATTTCAGGAGATGCAAAAATTCAAGGGACACAGACAGAACCTGAAATAATTATATGATCATAACCTGAACTACAGACCTAAACTCAGCTCCTGCTGGTGGGAAGTGAGACCAGGGCACACACCCTCTGCCGTCCATGATAGCAGAGGCTTGAGGAGGTTTAAAAGAATTTAGGGAAGGGTTGGCGCCTGTGGCTCAAACGAGTAGGGCGCCGGCCCCATATAACAGACATGGCGGGTTCAAACACAGCCTCGGCCAAAAGCTACAAAAAAAATTAAAAAATAAAAAAAGAATTTAGGGAAGAATAGAGGAGCACAAAAGACAGGAAACTAGGATCATATTTAAAGCAATAATATTTTGTGTTTGTTTTGGGTAGATGGCTATTCTTTAAAATAACCCAGAAATGCACATTTAATTAAAGGTAAGGGGCTCTGACTGTCTATGAAATTTAAAGTCAATAGCTGCAGTAAAATTGTATTTGCATAACTGATCATAAATCAGGTGTTGCTAAATTACTTCTGTTCCATTTTTATAAAATACATGATCCTTTTAGGATGATCTCTACTTTAACGTTTTATCTCTTAATATTGCTAGAACAGTCTAAAATGAAGAAGATATTGGTTCTAAATAGATGTTTCTAGAACAGTTGATTTCTTCTGCCATAGTTTGAATCCAAATAATCTCTGATAGGAGAAGGTTAAGCATCTAAGTGTGCTGATTCACTTGCCTTTGTGTTAACCAGACCATTAAATGTGTCCTTAGAGGCACAATCTAGAAACAGTACTGGACAAGGGTGAGGGAAACAGGCACTTGCTCAGGGTATGAACTTTAAAGGGGTAAGGAAGCCCTTGATAATCAAGGCAATATTTCTTTTTCAAGGCAGCATTTTTAACATGATGATTTTTTTTAAATTACAATGAATGCCCAAATCCATGACCAAAATATCAAAACATTAAATCAAGACAGTATTAGTGACACTGAGTCTTCTCTACGGGCTGGCTCACGAATGACTCAGCATGGCTGTGATCTAGAATGGGGTGTTCTTTGCATTCTGTAAAGCCTGTAGAACTTTGAGTCTGGATTACATCACTTCTTAGCACTTTTTAAAGACCTGCCTATTTGATTTTCTGGTAATCTTAAACAGAGATCATGTGTCACCTGAATGTTTCTGCTAATACATATTCAATTTGAGTATATTTGAAGTAGAGGTATCCTTGGAGGTCAAACTACAGCCCAGAAATTAATGGAGATTAATTAAAAAGTGAGTGAGCTGCCGAGTTTGGCCTAGAACCTTCTGTTTCAACTTCCAGTCCAGTAGTCTTTTGTGAAGTCACCACACTACTTGGGCCCTGAATGCTCAAGAGGTAGAAGGAGACTCTTTCATCAATTATAAGCCCCGTCTGTGCAGCACCCTAGACAGGGTCTATGGAAATTCACCTTCTAACACAAAATGAATACACTGCATGGGAGTAGACAAAGAAGAAAAGATGAATTAATTCCCATCTATGATTATGTAAATGCATTCTAGTTTTCACGCGTGCATTTAATGGGTTCGCAATCATAATTTTAAACACTACTAGAAAATGGCACCATTTGGAGATTTGTAAATTAAACACATTCGTGTATTAATTGGCATTCTTAGAATTCCAAATCTTGGACAAACAGAGTGAGGAGATGATGTGACTAAAATGGTCTATGTGTTAGGGAATAATGTTTTTTGTGATGCTATTTTTTGTGACAGAAGAAACTTCCTTAGCAAGCAGTTCGGATTTCCTCAATAAGAAAGCCTGCCATCTTTCTGTGATGCTTGGATAAGATTCTGGGGGTACCAAGCTCCTCACAGCAGCAACTGAAAATGTGCAAGTTCCCAGGCTACCCCAAAGGCCATTAGAGTCATGAGCCAAAGCTCATTTGCATTCTGAGCTTATCTGCCTCTGAAAGAGCTTAGTCCCAGAGTGTGTATCTCTGAATCCACAAATTTGTTTCTGTCTTGTGGCCCTTGCTTTGTCAGGGGTTCTAGTACCAGGAAGGGATAAGCATATTTACAGGACCAGGAAAGGATATGTATGTTTGTTTATTTATATATTACTGAATAATCCTATTTCAGACTACACAAGTAGGATCCAACCTAAAAGACTTAACATGTATACATTTGGAGTCCATGAATTTTATTTTTTTGAAAGCTTTGTCATTGTATTCATACCGTAGCTTCATCAAAACTGTGACCAGCTGTGCAGTTTACAAGGTGAGTTACCTGATTTCACTCACCCATCCCTGTCTCTTCCCACCTGGGCTTCCGATGATTTTTTTTTTATGAGGTATCTCCAGTGCTTGGGAAATAGAATGCATTTCTTTTGCAGGTAATCGGTTATTTTTTTATCAGTCTCTGACAATTTGTAGTCTCACACCCTTGCTTTTTGCTATTAAGGCTGCCTGAAAGCATCATCCTAGTGTGACCAACTTTTGAAAGTCCTCTTTAGTGTATTTGTGAGTGCTGCCTGAGGCATTTCTCTGTTGCCTTCTTTCACACCTCCCTTGACCTGAGATGAGAAAGTCATAGGAGAAGCAGAGACGGCAGGCCGTTTGAAACCCAGCCTGGCTTCACTCCATCTCTGTCTTTTTTATTTTATTTGACTGTGGCAGTTTCATAGGTATATCAGAGCTCTCAGATACCACACAGGGGAAGCTAATAACATCCCTGACAGAGTAGAGTGTTTTCTATTTCTTTCCATTGAACTCTTTGGCAATTGGCCTTGATGGGTTAAGACTCAAAGGAGGCATCTTATTTCCTATTGCTGCCTACGGTAGATTCTCAGGTAAGGACAGCTAGCTTCTTAGGGCATTTTGCAGTAAAATGCAGAGTAGAACTTTCTATTCCTAGCTTTCTGACATGAGTCTGGTGCTTGCTTACTTAAGGGCCACATTCGTGATTTGCCTGTCTGATATTGCTGGGGTATATATGATGTTCATTGCAAGCTGAAACTCTGGGTTCATTGCTCTCTCTAGGGCTGGGAAACATTTTTACTCACCTGAAAAGCCTCTTCAGTGAGGGCTGGCTTGGATGTGTCCATTATGGCTTGACCACATGGTAGTCAAGATGTAATAAGAGCAGAAAATTCACTCTGGGACTTCTAATTACGGGTGCATAAGTATCTAGCAACACATGTTAAGCCTGATTTGAATGTAAAAGAAAAAAATATATGTCTAAGACCTTGAGTAGAAATCAAAGTTGTGCAACAATGGAAGGAAACACGGAGCCATGTTGGAGAATGACCACAGAGAACCATTCGACTCCTGCAATCTTGTCTGTTAGACATAGAAGATTCTCCTCTGTTATCATCTCGTGCACTCCTAAATTGGGCCTATTTTCCTGGAATTTCCACAGAGAACTTTTGTTCAGCATTGAACTCTAGGGTGAAAAAGTTTACATGATTGTCCTAGAGAACAGAACTAGCTTTGAGGCTCCCTTTGTAATCTTTGCTTTGAACATTTGCTATGTATCCAGATGGAAATCATGGAAGAAAAGGAAAAGGGGGAGAAGTCATGGTTCCCAACCTCAGAGCACTTACACTAAAGTTTGTCTTTCCTGTTCAATCAGAATTTACTTAGGTGTTGGCAGAGGGGGCTAGATCATTAAAGAAATTGAACTGTTCATAGGTGACCAGGTGTTACTTGCCACAGGTAGCATGCTCAGAGTTTAAGAGACTTTCTGTCTCATGATGCCATGAAAGTTTGAATGGTGTCTCATGTTCATGGTCATGGGTAGCCTTGGTGGACAATATTGCAGAAGAAAGTAGGTTGTGATCTTTTCCCCCTTTATTTACGCTCAAAATATGTCTCATTCATTCTTTTATTTTACCTTTTATTCTTGGATTTTATCTTTCTTATGTCTGTTTTAGGTTGCATGTTTATATTAATCTGATCTTTTTCATTTCTTACCTCTTTTTTTTCTTTACTCTCTACAAATATATAATAACTGCAGGTGTCATGCATCAGAGCAAAATACATTAAGTAGAAAATGCAGAGATTTAGAAGCTCTATATTTACATCAGTCACTGCATGTGATTTACTTTCCTTTATATCATTTTTGTTATGTAATATAAGACATATGAAATAATTCACACACACACATACAGAGCAGGTCCATGAATTTTTACAAACCTAGTTTCCTAAGAACCCCCTTCAACCTCTCCTAATTGCTTACCTCTGTCCCTCAACAAATGAAGACATTATCCTCAATTGTACTGAAACCAATTCCTAATTTTCATTAGCCTTACTCTTCCTCAGCAACTATCCCCAGACATTACGATTAGTCATTTGTTTTTGAGTCGTCTATGAACAGGATCACACCACACTGACCCTTTTGCATCCAGTCCTTTCTCTGAGCATTATGTTTCTGAGAATCATCCAGTCCGTTGCACAGTTTGCCCATTGGATTGCTATTTACTGTTTCCTCATATGAATATGCCGTAATTCACTTCTCTGTTCTCCCAATGATGGGTTTTTGGGTTATTTCCAATATGTCTATTGTGCTGGAATGAACATCCTCGGACAGGCCTCTCCCTGCTTCTGTAGGGTGCATAAATAGGTGTGAAACTGCACACTTTCAAACTCAGTAGATAATGTCCACCTGGTTGCCAAACTGGATATATCAACTTATATTCTCAGCTAGTATTGATGAAAGTTGGCATTACTCTACATTCTCAAAAACCCTTTTTAATTATTTTAATTTTAGCCATTCTTAGGGGCAGGTATAGTGGTTTTAATTTTCATTTCCTTGGTGAATAATAGGGTAGTCACTTTTGTTTAGCATATTCATGGATAATTTGGGTATCTTCATTTGTGATATGCCTGCTCAAATCCTTTGTCTGCTTTTACTTTAAGATAAGATTTGTGTGTGTGTTGCATCTATTTATTGATCAGTCTGGAGAGATAGGGCATCATTTTAATCCTGAGTATTTCAGTGCTTTACGATACTCACTATTCCAGTCCTTCAATTTTTGATACAATATCTAGCATGCTGATTCTCTGCAGTACTAAGTATTCTAAAATCTCAGTATTTATTAAATTGTCTTTACTATTTATAAGTAATGCTTTATGAGTGCAAGTCTTGCTCTTCTTGTATTAGACTTAGGCTAAAATTTCCTCTTTCTCTCTTCCTTCCACCTTGTTTTTCCTCCCTCCTTCTTTTCCCTTCCTTTCCCTTCCCCTTCTTTTCTTCCTTTCCTCCCCTTCCCTTCCATTCTTTCCTTCCTGTTGACCTGATTTTATTAACTGGAACTTCCAGAAGAGTAGTGGTTCTCAACCCAACGCAATATCCCTGGGATTTTTGGCAATGTCTAGACATTTTGACCTATCCTAACGGAGACAGTGCTGCTGGCACCTCATGGATAGAGACCAGGGGCGCTGCTAAACCTCTCCAATACACAGGACAACTCTCTACAACAAAGATTTTCTGACCCCAAATTCTGAGAGTGACAAAATTGAGTAACCCTGCAGTACAGTGTTGCATAGGAATGGTGACAGCGGACATCTTTGCCTTGTGTGGATAACAAAGTAGAAACTTGTAACTTTTAAGCAATCAATTTGATGTATCTTGCAAACTTTTAATAAATGACCTTTATTAAATAAAAGCCACTTTCTTCTATTTTTAGTTTTCTGGGGGCTGTACTGTATGTGAGACATCACATTTGCCAAAATGTTTAAGAAGACACATTGAGACCCAGGAAGATGTTTTTCTTTCTCCAAAAGGATTCACATTGCTTCTGCCATGGGATCCTTTTCACCAGAGATTGAGATAACTAAAAATTGAGCTGCAGGTTATATTCGGGGTTATTCTTACTCATTAGGTATGTAGTACTATATATATATGTGCAGTACTCATATGAAATTAGGAAGGTTTACCAGTGCTCCCTCCAACGATCAGTTCATTCATTCCAGGCATAAATTCTTGTAGGCTTTGTGCACCAAAGCTATCCAAATCAGCGTCATCTACAGGGCCTCAGTCTCCCCTTGCTGAAAGTAGTGACTCACCAGCAAGTTACCTGGAGTGAAATGGGTCCTAAATTCTAGGATTCCTTCCTCTTGCCTCTTTGTTTTCATTTTCCAATAATCTCTACCATTTAAAAAATTTGTTTAATAGCTCTTAACTGCTTTCAAAAAGACTTTTTCGTTTTTTTTATTATTTTTTTTTTTTAGTGGATCTCTATGGGGTGGTCGTTTTGAATTTTCTAGTCCACCAAGAAATAGAATTTTTGTGCATTTGTCAATTTATTTCTAGGTAGGACTTTAAGTGAAAATTCTGAAAATATTTTCTCTAGGAAATAGTTCATATTCAACCATAAACAATTGGAAATGCTGATAGGTTTGATAAGAAGATATGTTCATATTTCACAGAAATAATTCTTCTTATTTGAACAAAAACATTGAAACCTTTTTTTCTTAATTTCTATAATCATAGTTCAAAGAATGAACCAACACATACTTAAACAGAAGGAATGTCCACTTGCCTTCAGTATCCCTGAGTTAAGAAAAGAATGACCAAATAGTGATCCTGAAATAGAGCTTGGTGATTTGTTGCTCTCCCATTTCCCAACTGAATTCACAAGGCTTCATTAATTTCCCTAGCAATATGATCAATCTATGATTATTATACATGTGCCCACAGTTGCCCGTAGCTGGCATTTGCTCTCTTCTCGATATCATCTGGGTATACTAAAAGACTTCTTCAAACACAATTATAGGAGGGACTTTATCTAACAAATGCAATCAGTGGAACCTCATTCCGTTCTTTGTACCCTCAATGAATCCCAAACAAAAAGAAAAAAAAAAGTAAATTAAAAAAAGACTTCTTTATCTTAGAATTGGGGGATGGGGGTTAAAATCTGATAATTTAGCAATAAGCAATTTTTACAGCTTTGGGGACTTCCAAACCCAACCAGGGAGACACAACAGGATTTTCTCCATTTGGGGTCAGGTTTAAGAGTTAGATCAGAACACACCTGAGAAACATAAATCTAAAGAATCCATCAATTTGGAGTTTGACTTCTCTTTCCTCCTCATTAGGTACAACAACTCAGAAAAATGCCTGCTCCTAATACCTCTGCTTTCATCCTAAATAAGGATTTTTACAATCTAGGGTTATAAGTCTTCCTTCCAACAACACAGAAGCTTTTTAAAATTACTCTAAAGAAGAAAAAGAATTCTCCCACGATGTTTAGAGCCCCAGCCTTGACTCCGATCTTTTAGGCTGACAGGATGAATATATGTCTGTTTTCTAAATTTTCTCTGCAAACCCGCGTAACCCTGTTAGAATTAATTAAATAACTGCACGTGTGGTAGAACCTCTAAGGGTAACAAATCTGAAAAGGAATCAGAAAATAGAGATTCAGCCAAGCACCAGTCACTCTAGACATCGTAGTTGTTTTGCAATTTGCTGTTTCAATTGCTGAAATGCTCTTGAATGCTTCATTGTCTCCCTGATCTCCCAGGAAATGAGGGCTGTGTTAAAGGAGAAAAAAAGAAGAAAACACTCCTTTCATCTCGGCCTGAGTATTAGTCTCCTTGGATCCTGGGGGTTCCTTTCACTCTTGCTTTTGACCTGCAGCGAGTGACCCAAGCACCCACTTAGAAGCCACTCAGGGGAAAAAGTTTCCCTAAAAGAAATCAAACCTCATCTTATATATCTAGAAGGCATTATACCAAAAGGATATCTAAAATATTTTGGAACATAAAAACACTGCTAATTTTGGAAGAAAGAAAATAATTTGGCTTTATGCGAATAGTTGTCTTATAACAATTATTTCCTTGGCACGATGTTATCAGGAGACAGCTTCTGTTGTACAGTTGAAGACCGTGAAGCTTATAGTGGCATAGGTCCCCTTCACTCAGTTAATAAATGGCAGCACCTGAACTTGAACCCCAGTCTGGCTTCCTGATCAAGCACAGGGCTGTTTCATTGGGTATCAGTGGTGATTCCGTGAGTAAATCATGGGTTTCTGAACAATGTAATGAGTTTATGAGAGTAAGCCATGAGGTGTAAGATTTCAGCTATCCAAAAATAGGCTGTACGTGAGGAGCTGGAGACATGTTTATTAAACCTTCAAAGAGCATCCTTAAAAGGAAGGAAAGAAAATCTATTTCTCTTTCTACCATAGATCCCACATTGACAGAATTCTTCTGATAAAATTGGATGTTATTAACATTCAAAAAAATCACTGGGCAGTGAAAACAGAATAAGGCCATAGAATATGCTAACTTATTCAGTTTGTACTACCTGGAAATCTTTTCAGCTTTTAACATCCAATTGTGTAAGTGCCATGAATATCATTTGTCATTATGACTTACAGAACTTGTCACTTCATTTCAAAATTGAAAGTAGAATATTGACTTACATTTTTAAAATCCCCTTAAAAAAATCATCCTCTTTTACTTGGATTCCTGCTTATGACTGATTCATAGAATCAACAATATTCAGGGCTGGTGTCATGAGAGGTTTTCTTTTAAATGAGTTTCTAGGGCTCCAGTGAGTCAAAAAAAAAAAAAATCCCATTAAAGTATATTTTAAAAATTAAACTGGACCCACCAAATAACAATGTAAAAGAGAAGGTTAAAGAAGTTGATGTATATTTTATTGTTTTTGAAATATTTATATGGTATGAAAATTCAGTGAGTCTCAATATTTTATTCAAAAGATACTCAGTAAATAAACTCTAGCACATGTAAGATTCATTTTTACATAGTTGGATATAATTTATTAATTCCATTTCAATGTCACTGAGGGGCTTGGAGTGGTTTGATGATCACCATGATATTTTATAAAACTTATATTTTCCCTTCCTTATTTCTCTTTTAAAAATTTTGTAGGCTTACCTCTATATAGTAATTTGCATTAGTCCTAATCTATTTTTCTTTTAAAACAGATTCTGTTATTCTTTTTTATGTTTTGTCTACTTCTTTTTGCTAATAGTTTTCTTGAGATAGAATTCGCATATAATAGATCCTATTAACCTTTCATTACACAGAAGTTAAAGCTGGCCTTATACCAGATGAATATATAATGTAATTGGCAAAGTTTGACATGCAGATTATTTCTGAATTATTGAAACAAAACCTTTATTTTTGTCAAAGACATGCATCTCATTTAAAAATAAAATACGTTCTTCTTCCCATAACAAACCAATAGTAAATCCCAATGTTAAACTGACATAATCCAACTAAATAGCCATAATTTCTTTTACTTTTAGCTGATAAATTTCTGAGCCAGGCTTATTCCTTTTCTATCACTTTCTTATGTATTCTTAACCAAGACAAATGTTCTGATTGTACCTTTATGATATTAGAGTCACCATCAGTCTAGTGCCCTACATTCTGAATTTTCTGAAGCTTTCATCCTATCTAAATTTCAAACAGAGTACTCTCTTTTCTTCTATAGATTTAAATTATGGAAGTGAAAATTGATTGCAAATTACTAATTAGGGAAAGGGGAAGACGTCAAATAACCCTCTGGAAATTTGTATCCTATGGCCATTATGCCCCTAACTGGTGCATAAATGTCATGGTTTGTAACTGCCATCCTACAATAGTCATCAGCATACCTTTATAATATAAGCTGTTAGCATTTGGATTGAATGATGGCAATGCTTTATTTTACATTGTACCCATTTTAGTGAAACCCCTCCTTTTTTATCAATGTCTTAAAAGATAAAGTCAGATGCAAATTATTTTCAAAGAGTTGATTCTGTTTCTTTCTTTTTTTTTTT
>NW_003852407.1:530832-546073 GCF_000181295.1 Otolemur garnettii | reverse complement strand
TACTTTTTCTTCCATTCCTGTGATACTTTGCTAAGAAGAACATTTTCCAGCTCCATCCATGTGAACATGAAGGACGTAAAGTCTCCATCTTTCTTGGCGGCAGAGAAGATTCTGTTTCTCTGTAAGGTATTTACCCTTGAGAAGAAAGTGACCGCCTGCCAATTATGTAACGCCCTCTCTCAGAACTCACGTTCACTAACAGAATCACATCAGCAGAGTTTCAGAACACGCATGCACATTTTATAAAAAATGTAATTCTGTGTATAAAGCAAACTCAAAAGGTATTTTTCCTGCCACCTGAAGTTCAACATATTTTAAAATCTGGGATGAGGATGCCATGGGAAAAAGAGGAAGCCACAGTTTTTAAAATTCAAGCGCGTGTAGCACAGCAAAATCTATTCTCTTTGCAAACTGGAGTGGTGGATTATTTACATGCAGATCAGCCACACTGGACTGAATTGCTCTCACCTAGAATAGCCTGGGACTTCAAATCACTTTGAAAAGACCAGGCCAGGGCTATAGATTTCTGTGGGCCCTTGCTCCTTGATTACATTTATGGTTGGATTCACAAATTTATAAAAAATAAGCCAGTTCATTTACTTGGGGCCAACTGGAATACAGATGAAGAAATTTTTATACACTTGATGAAAGAAATGTGTCCAGATGCAATTATTATTTTGAACTTTGAAAGCAAGGTCCACGGCCCTCAATGCCAGCACATGAATCATTGCATTCTCTGCTGGGAAAGCTAAGCTCTTCTTTGAAGTGAAATCTAAGGTTCTCCCTTACTTAAAGAAGGCATTAACATTTTCAGGTTTTTTCTATGTGAAAAACAAACCAAAAAATTTTATATTTATTAGCTAACTAGTGATTTGGAGAAAATAGACCTTTTAGGAGAAAGGGGAAACAGCAGACCCCTGGGTTATTAGTAGTAATCTGCTGTGGGGCCTGGAGGAGCAAACTAGTTTTCTGGTTGTAAATTTAAATAATGATTCTCCTAGGTGTGGGAGGTGAGCTGAAATATTTTGATCTTAACATTTAACCAAAGGAGGAGTAACAGAATAAAAAGTAGACGTGCAGTTCAAAGACAGTACTTCTTTAATGATCACTAATATTTATCACGTAGAGCTGGATATTTATGAAGTTCTATGAACATAAGTTTTGCATGTTTTATCCAACACGTTAAAGATGGTAGAGGGAGTGTGTGTGTATGTTTAGTTAGGGGAGAAAGAGGCATGGACATTATTAACAATCGTGGCTTAGTTTAATGAAATACTAGAAGCCAGCTTTCTAAATCCGAATTCAAAACTGGCTCATGGACTCTCTTTGATTTGATTCACCAACCCCAGTTTTATCATTTGACCAGTTGCAATGAAAAATATAAGCACTATGATGGCTACCCTTTCCTAATTAAGGTTAAATTTGAGTTACGAGAAGGGTTCATACCACTGTTATATACATAAAAATGATAGGCATTCTTTGATGTTAACCTATACTAGGATTCTCACTCTTCTAATGTATACATTAATTCTTTAGCATTAAAAGTAGTATCACCTTGAAATTCAAGCAGAAATTATTTTGTACGTGCTAAGAGATCATTATGAGGTATCTTAATGGGAAGATTAAAATATAATTTTTCCTTAAGGAAAATGTTTTTCTTACATTTTGTTTCTCTAGAGTATGTTCTGTAGTAAAGGTTTTTATTTATTTATTTTTACCAGTAATCTCAGGAATATATACTCTGAGTCTGTAAGGAAATGTGGAAAGATTAGAACAGGGATCAACCCTTACCCCCAAAGCAAAGCAGTTCAGAGTCAACAAACTGGCAGGTGGGTCAGGTCCTCACCCTGGGCTACAAGAGCACATCACACAGTATTATATTCTACTAGCCTGTTAGTACCAAGTCAAAATAGAGGAAAGATCTGATATACACAGAATATTTTGAGCTTTAGGTAAATGGTTTTGTTGCCCTGATTTTTGAAAAGTTAATTCTGTTTCAAGTAGGATCAGTTCATTTTGGGTGATGTATTATACACAGTTCAAACATGCTATACACATTCAATATGTATTATTGAATTTTTCACATAATTGTGGAAGTACGCTTGGGTTTCAGATCAGGGAATATTAAAAGTGATTTGCAGCCAAGGAAGTAGCTTTAAATCCTGCTCAGTATCCTATACTTCTATCACGTTGTGTTTTTGCAAAACTTAATCTCTCTGAGGTTCTACTTTAATTTCAGTTCAATATTTCTCACCTTTTCTTGATTTATAATACATATTGCTAACCTTTGAAAAAATTGTACACATTCATCTCACCCATTTCCCTAATTCCTACATCTAGACTAAAGGGCAGATTCTTCATATTAACTTAGTTTTGAGAAAGGAAAGTAAATTTCTTTTCTCTTGTGACCAGAATGGTTTAGTTTTTCAACCAACCCATCGAGTGAACTTTGAAATAACCAGATTCATATTGAACTATTTTCTTAGATGGAAAGTTATAATCGATGAAAATCCAGTAAAATGCATACATAAATCCTTCAAATGTCAAAGGAAAGTATGCAGGCTAAACCTTAGAATATTAAACATTTAAAAAAAAATTTCAATCTAAAGTGTCTGCCTTTCATTAAAAGTTGTTTAAATGACATCATCTAATCTCTTTCCAACTTGGGAGTTATTTTGATTGGATTATGGAAGTTAAAAATTGCCTTGGCAGTTCTGTTCCCAAAGTTAACTTGCAGTGCATAAAATAGCCCATGGTTGGTGGCTTTTGACCTACAAAAACAGCAGTTGCATTTGACTCAAACTAAAACTGACCTTCTTCAGGTCCTTTGAGAATAAAGGTAAAGGAGAATGAGACAGAAAGAAGCTTCAGTGTCCGGATTACTTTCTGCTACTCATTCTCCGGCCTCTCTTATGTCTCCCCCACCACCATACCCATTCCCTTATTTCTTTCCAATCTTCTCGTTGCCAGATGTTGGAGCTCTTTGGTTGCCTGGTTTGTTTTGCTGTTTAAAAATCACTGATTTTTCATCTGCTGCATACACAGACAACTATTAGAGAATAAGAGCCTCTGACTTTGAAGGAATCTCAAAATTGAAGTAGGGATATTGAAATTCAACTACTTTTTCAAGAATTCCTTTGAATTCCAGCGTCAGCAAATTTTTTCTATAAAGGCCAGAGAGAAGATATTTCAGGCTTTACAGACCACATGGTCTCCGTTGCAAACTACTTACCTCTACAGTGTGGTTCACTGTAAATGAACAGACATGATTGCGTTCCAATAAAACATTATTCATGGACACTGAAATTTGAATTTCATATAATTGTCACATGTCACGTAATAGTATTCTTCTTCGGATGTTTTCCGAATCATTTAAAATTGCAAATATCCTTCTTATCTCATGGGCTAAGACAAAACAGGTGTCTGGGCAGATTTGGCCTGCAAGTTACCTTTACCAGCCCACTTGGTGGCATCCCTGCTGTGGGTCATCCAGCTCACTGGACAGAGTGACGACGACCACACAAGTGAGCACATTCCAAACAGTTCATCTGCATTTTTGACAAATATAGTATAAAATCATATACACAACCTATTTTTGATCAAGCAAAATAATAAGAAGTCCTCTATCATATTATAATTGCATGATTATTCTTATTTTCTCAGCAGACCACTTCCTATGTGTATTTTTAGATCACCTGTGTTGCAATTACAATATTTACATTTTGAATACTCTCTTTGTCATCTCCCACTACATCCACATATGGAATGACAGATGTCGTGACTAAAGAAACTTCATTTGAGCGGTTATCCCTCGCCATTTTTGGCTTTTACCAAAAATTGGACATTTGGGTTGGTTTTACTTGTTTTACTAGATAATTGCCTTTATACATATCATTATATTTCCCAGGTTCAGGTTTATTCCTTTGGGAAGATTTCCAGAAGTGGGATTGCTAATTCTGAGTGCATAATCATCACAACTGGTGCCGAGTTTCAAAAGTATTAGGGTGTTTATTTTGATGGGGATGATATACATTAAGTCCTTTAGACAGGGCAAGCAATGTGCTCAGCTCTTTAAATGCAACTTCTTATAACAAATTCTATGAAATAAATGTCATCATCCCCTCGTATGGATGTAGAAACAAGACTGGTCTTAACAAAGTCCACATTAGTCCTTAGGTCTGTCTGACACCAAAGCCCGTGTAGGAGCATTTTCTTACCCCTTAATAACTTCCATATTTACAATGCCACTGTACCCACATGAATGAATGCTATTTTAATTTTCTCTTTCTCTCTCTCTTCCTTTATCAGATGAATTACTCCTTAGCCTTTAATTTTTATTTTAATGTTAAATATTCCATGAATTCTTCCTCAGACTCAATAAGACAAAATCTATTTGTTATCCCTCTGTGGTTCCCCCACATTGAGAGTACAGGCCTATCTTTAGCTTCTTGAGGAAGGTACTGTGTGCGTTTCTGCTGTGCCCCCTGAATTGTCTCAAAGCTTTGCACAAAGTCAGAGACCAAGAATGTCCACTGATGATCTCTGTGGAGGGTCAGTATCTGCTTTAGGTACAAATCTTTTCTCTCTGCTATACAGAGAAATCTGGTAAATCCAATGCTTGGTTCTTGCCCTGGTTTTTCATCTTGGCTCCTTTTTCAGTTACTTACATCCCCTCTTGCCACTTCACTGCCCTGACAGCATCACGTCTATGTGTTCAGCTTCCCTTAGGATGTGTCCTGGCCCAGCTCCCTCAGGAGCAGCTAGCAGATGGCTGACCGAGGTCTCCATCCTCACCTACTTAGGATGTCCAGATAGCAGGTTAGAACTGCTGGTATAGAAATCAGAACCCTTAGTAGATTATTTCTGGCAGATTATTTCTGGCTGAGACATCCTAAAATAACAGTTGTAAGTGGAGTCAGAATTGATCTGGAAAGGTTTGTGATAGATATTTTAATGTTGAGTTTCCAATAATAAGAAATTTCCCTGTGTAGACATTACATATCTATCATCATTGTTTTTAACCTGTTCCATTGTTGTCGTCTTAGCATCCTCATTGTCTGTGTCATCATCATGTTCTGGTAGAATTTTTAGTCGCCTCTTAGGCCATTAAAACGAGGAGGCTGTGTCATCATTATTAGTGCTGTTTAGATAGTATTTTTAATCGCTTTCCATATTGTGGACAGTTTTCTTATTAACTCTCTCTTGCCTCCTTATCCTACACATCCCAGATGAGATGCGATTGAGAAAAGGAGGCTAAAGATCATGCCCAAATAATATAGACATGGAACAATGTAATGGTAAATGTTAACTGTTAACAATTCAACATTGTTCCAGAATAATTGAATTGAAATAAATTACAACCTAAACAATTCTACTATCCTGAAATTTTGGATGGATTGAGTTTTATCAGTTATTTAAATAGTGATGTATATCTAGCTATGTTTCAATAATTTTCTTCAAGTCATAGAATACTATAAGTATGAACTTCAGTACATCAGTCTTAGGTACAGATTTTGATTTCTACAGAATTAGAACCTATCATCTCTGAAATGTCTTCATATTTTATAGTCCTCTATGGGTAATATAGAAAAGATCTTTATAGAATGCCACCCATTACCCTCAATTAGTATACTATAAAACAAAGCATTTGTAGTAGTAAAATACATTTTTAATTTAGAATATAATCTTAAAAGGAGAATACTATTTTTGTTTGTTCGTTTTGAGGCAGAGTCTTGCTCTGTTACCCAGGCTAGAGTGCCATGGCGTCAGCCTAACTCACAGAAACTGTAAACTCTTGGGTTCAAGGGAAAATTCTGTCTCCACTTTCTGAGTAGCTGGGACTACAGGTGTGCAACATGATACTAGCTAACTTCGCTTTCTTTCTTTTCTTCCTCTTCTTCGTTTTTTTTTTTTTTTTTTTGGCAGAGCCATGGTTTTGCTCTGGCTGAGGCTGGTCTCAGACTCCTGAGCTCAAGGGATCCTCCTGCCTCAGCCTCTCAGAGTACTAGGATCACAGGCAAGAACTACCACCCCTGACCAGAGAATACTATTTTTATTTGGAGCAGGTTTTTCTTTAAAAATGTATTAGTCAACTTGTAATTGGATAAGACAGTCTTCAGATGAATTAAATGCTATAGCTTTGATTTTTAACACATACAAATTAACTCTTTCTTAATAACTGGATGATATATGTAAATTAATGAGAAGGTTACATAGTGCAATTTAACTGGAACTTCTGCTTACCTTGATGCTGAACAAAACTGTTTGAATTTACAAAGGAGTCAGAGGAAAAATTGCTCTGCTATTAAGCACAGTAATGATTATGAATAATGAATATTGGAATGTTATTATAGAATAAAGCCACAAGCTACAATATGTCTTGGTGCTAACTTATTTAAAATGCTGCCTGATAATGAAATATTTGGTTTAAGTCTACATCTGTCTGTGTTAAAACTAGAATCATGATTTCTAATCAGCACCAATTTTTCCTTCTTAGTTGAGTGGGAAGAGAAGGTTCATGATAGAAAATCTGTTTTCCAGTTAGAATGCTAAAAGTGGAATTTTATTTAAATTAATAGATGTTTATTTGGGGCAGTGTTACTCAAGGCTAAAGATTACTGAGGAAATTTCAGAAGTATGTTAAAGTAAGACTGTGATGACGCATGGAAATATTACCATGCTACATTCTGCGGTAAGAATTCAGGGAAGAAATACATTTTCATCATTAAGACAACAAAATATTTGAATTGCATATTTAACACTTCATTAAGTATGTAGATTGCTGTGAAATCTGGTGAGAAAGTTAAGGGTAGTGAGATAGCGGAAGCCATCGTTCCCCACGTGTTTGTTCCACACATGATAAAGGGAGAAAAATTACAAAGGAGCCAAAGAAGAGCCAGAGTTAGATGGAAATGAAAGAAAAAAAAAAAGAAAGAAAGAAAAGTGGGACATTGAAAATAAGAGCAGATTATTAGGAATATATCGCTTCAAAGGTAAATTAACCCCCCTCAAATACAAAATATTATTTCAATATACTGTATGTGAAATAATGAGAGCTGCATTTAAAAGTGAAAATCATGTTCGATATTATATACTCTGCCAAAATAAGCAACGGGCCACCACCCCTTCCTTGCGTTGCTGCCCCGGGCACATGTGTGCACTTGTTCTCTTCCCATTCAGATGCAGGAGCAGTCAGACAACCTCTACCTCAGATACATTATGTAAACTTCCAATCCTATGCACGTACTCAGTGGTTTCGATTGAAATTCATGGCTCCAGCTAGGCACAGTGGCTCATGCCTGTAATCCTGGCACTCTGGGAGGCTGAGGCAGGAGGGGCCCTTGAGCTCAGGAGTTCAAGACCAGCTTGAGCAAGAGCAAGACCCCATCTCTAGTAAAAATAGGAAAACTAGCAGCTGGACATGGTGTTGGGTGTCTATAATTGCAGCTACTTGGGAAGCTGAGGCAGGATGACTCCAGGATACTCTATTCAGGGCAACAGATTGAGATTCTGTCTCAATAAATAATAAATAAGGGAAAAAAAATCATGACTCCTATGTCTTTATTCTCCAAGGGTATTTTATATACTAAAATAATACTTATAAATTTATGTTTCATGTTTTGAAAGTAAGAACTGTTTTTATTTTGCACTGTTTTCTCATTTTAAAAATATAATACAATACATGATATATATAATGTAATACCATATAATTAATGTGTATTAACTGAGCATCTCTTATGTGCTTGATGCTGTGGTTAATGGTTTTACGTGTTTGTTTCTTATGGCATGAATGATAAATCTGTGCTTGGTACAATTCGGTTGATGAAAAAAATCTGCAAATGAGATGCGTTCAGTGACTTGCCTTGGGTTTTAGGCCTACTGCTCTGATTCCATAAATCTCACTTTGTACCTAATTCCACTAGTAATGAAAAACCATTTCATATTTGTAAAACGATTTACTGAATACTGAGGAACCACTCTGTACAGAACACTTTGAGGCTCTTTGCAAACACTGTTTTGAGAAAGAGAACACAGTTCAAAGATCCCCTTCTAAATTCCTCATGACAATCTTATGTTCTGGAAGTAATAAGTGAATTCAGGCAATTGTTCTTTCTCTAATTGTTTTCGTTCAATTGCTATATGAGTTTTGATCAGCTGAATGATCAATTTCAAACTTTTCAGCTTTCAGGCTGACTTCAGTGTATGTTAAATCCGAGAGATTGCTTGTGAAATGGCAGGTTCGTGGTCCCAATGCTCATGACTGCTCAAGGGACAGTCACTTAGCACTGAATTTACTCTAATAGATGCAGAAATAAAAATAAAGGCACTTACAGCGATCATACCATTAATAAACTGTTTTTTTTACTTTCCTCTAGACTTGTGATGTCTGATAGGAAAGTAAGCAAATACGTTATAATCTCTCAAAAAGTGAACTGGAATTAATGTGGTCACATAGATGATAACCTCATAATCACAACTTCTTCATGCATTTCTTCACGTCTGTGAGAAATTGTTGCTTTAATGGGCAACACAGAGTTTCATTAAGATATAGATTTGTTCAGCTGGTTCTCCCTTATTTCCGTAAAATTCAGTAGTCTAGACAAACTTTATCTCGGAAAACATGTAGTCAACACGATTGACCATATTAGCTTTGTTCTGCCATTAAGACATTAGACTGGACCCTTTAGCTGTCAGAATCAATTTGGGCTTTAATTAAATTGCCCCATGGTCTGACCTTAAGGAGGGAATGTTACAGGACTTCTCAGGCATTAGCGTGATGGTTATTGTGGAAGCAGAGAGAAGGAAGGGAAAATCTATTCAAACCAGTTATTGTAAAAGCCCGATTTCGAGAATTCCCCGTGTTTTACAAACAGCTCATTCTGATCTTTGGCTCTCCTAAAATTATTTTTAAAAGAATTTTATCTCCCTTTTATGTGCACATCCTTGCCCAATGCCCCTTCTTCTGTCTTTGGTATTCAGTCATTTTCTTATGAATTCAGCAACAATCAAAAATATTTTTTTGCACGACTACCATGTGCCAGGGCCTGTGCTAGACACTGTACTTACCATGATGAGCAGACAGTCTTTGCACCTGCCTTTAAGACAACTATATTCCCATGTGGGAGACAGGTGTTCATCAACAGTCATCTCACCTGTGCACATTATAACAGCCACTATAATTGCTACAAAATCTTATATATAATATATAATATATTTGTATAAGTATTGGGAAGATATATATATATATAAGCACGTGTGTATATACATATATGTATGTGTGTATTTTTTTTTTTTTGAGACAGAGTCTCAGCCTGTTGCCCTGGGTAGAGTTCTGTGGTATCATCATAGCTCACAGCGACCTATAACTTCTGGGTTTTAATGATTCTCCTGCCTAGGCTTCTGGAGTGGCTGGGACTGCAGATGCCTGCCACAACACCCAGCTAGTTTTTCTATTTTTAGTAGAGATGGAGTTTTGCTCTTGCTCAGACAGGTCTCGAACTCCTGAGCTCAGGTGATCCATCTGCCTCAGCCTCCAAAGTGTTAGGAATACAGGTGTAAGCCACCACACCAAGCCAGAGGACAGATTATAACACGAATAAATTGGAGTGTTGCTGGTGAGCACATAACGGGGGATCTGACGCAAGGTTTTGGGGGAAGTAACATTTTGAATTGAGATCGGGATGAGGCATAGAAAGGTCACTGGGTGCTGTGTGGGACAGTAGTGGGTGATGTCCTGACAATCCAGGATTGGGAAGCAGCAGGGACTAGGCTTAAGGACTTTTAGGAACTGAAGAATGGGTTTGGGGATAAGATGGGTGAGTGAAAGTTACTGAACAGATGAAAGGAGCAGTCCCAGAGGTCCTGAAAGTCATTGTAAGCCTTTAAATTTGATCTCATTAGAAAACTCTATGCGTAACTAGCCCTATTGGATTCTTTTGATAGTTCCTCAGTGTGTTCTTAAGATAACTTCAGAATGGATAGTTGTGTTGTATTTGTCAGAGAAACTGCTCTTCCTTATGAAGCCGTGTTCTCTTTTAGAATTGCCGACAGTTAGGTCCCAGCTGCTCTTCCCTTGGCTTTCTTTGCTCCACTCTTTCTCTTTCCTTCCTTCATCTTTCCTGGTTTTTGAAATCATTTCTGTGTCTGTTGCAGTCTCCGTCCCTTCCCTCTGTGTTTATAGAGCTCTAAGAGGCCACAGTCCCTTTCTCTAATGTTCCTTGTCCATAGCCAGCTCATCTTCCAGTTCGATTTCCTTGGCTGGAATTAAGTCCCAAGCAGGCATTTTGCTCGTTGCTTTCTTTACTTTCTGGGTGATGAAATCGTCAGTGAGGCGCGTCAAGAACATATCAGATGATCAGCTCTCAGCTGAATTACGCTTCCAGCAGATGCACAGGTAATTGGAGCCCTTTGTTGCTGGAGCCCTTTGTTGCTGGAGCGCCTTCCCTGGGTGCCATATTTTAATTCTGTACAGCAAAGGTTGGGTCACCATTCTCCTCCACACCATTGGTTTGTATTCCATTACTGTGGTAACACTTTGTTTTTCTTTTTTTCTTTTTATTGTGTTTTCTTCTTCCTAAGGTTGGTAGATTTTATTTGAAATACTTCATCGTGTTATGCGTGTTGGCTGTTGCTAGGCTTAATGATGCAACTGTGGTAAGCTTGAAAGCGCTTTCCTCTTGTTTCATCGTGAAGTCAGGTATTCCATTGTGACAGTTATTTGAGGCATTGTGTTGAACTGTTGCTAGGAGCAATTAATACTACCTTTCAGGGGCTTGAGAAGCCCAGGCAAAGGGGCAAAACACATATTTTGGAACACCACAAATATTCCAGGCTGCTCATTGATTTTCCTATTGATCTTATTTGCCTGTTTGTTCCAGATAAATATAAAACACATGGGGAATAGAAAGGAGCAGAGATTAATATCTATCACCGAGAACTGTTAATTTTGAAGTTCAAGTTCTTTGTTGTCATTGTTTTCTTGTAATGTTGGCATCATCCAGATGCTCGGGTCAAATGAGGTAGCAAGTGAGCAAGAAATTGCTCTGACATTGGAGATGACAGGCGTAGCTGTGACATGCGGAAATCGCTGAGAAGATAAAGGAAAATTGAAATGCACAAATGAGAGCTTAAAATGAGGATCATATTGTCCACCTCAGAATGATTTTATTATAGACCCAATATTTGGTTGCAAGCATGCCTAGCTTTGAGGAATTGAGGGACACACAAGAGGAAAGATGAATCCTGGAAGGTATCCCAGTAGGAACGTCTGGCCGGTGGAGGTGTGTCTCTTTTGGACTGAACACACATGAGAGATCAGTCTTACTCATCATTTTTTGGCAGGATTTACTAGGATAAAAGACACTCCCAGAAGAGACTGGACTGGCTTTTTGTTGTTCATGATCACCAGAATCATTCAGATAGGGCTTCCCATGTCCCCATATTTTGTTGGAAATGACCAAACCACAGAAGCCCTACTCCATTAATTGGGCTCCAAAACATTATCAGTGTCTTTCAGTCGAAAGGGACCCTGGAAATTCACATCCAATGGTCCTAGGCCCAGCAAATGCTGCCCTTATAGGAGACCCATTCTGACCTCTACTGTTACCGGTTCCTTATAAGGATTTTTGTTTTTGAATTTGCATCACACGGATCTGTTTATACAGATGAAATGAAATGCTTGTCTTTGAACTCATGAGAAGGTTGTCGCCAAAACTATTCACTTTTAATCTGCATGAATATTTTCCTTCCAAGTAGTTACTTTGGAAAATTACTTTGGATGTTTCTGGAATTGTGCCTTTTAGAAGTGAAGCCAGGGTCAGCTCACAGACTCCATGATGAAAACACTCTAATTGTTTTATAGTCAGTCATACCTTATTTTTCCCCATAAATACAGAAAGTGAGCCCTTCCACTGTAAGACCAAACTACTCAATACATATAACATCAAGTTGTTTTTATTTCTTTCCTCTTAAAATCAATTCTTCTGAAGCAGCAACACTTTTTCTAACATAAATAATTATATACAACAGATTCAAAAAACAGTGTGCAGAGCAAAATCCCACCATTTTTAATAATAACTTCAGTTTTAATACTTGCATAAGCTACCGAGGTGATGCCTTGAAAATGATAACACTCATTTAAGTGTTAAGCTCTGATAATTGTTGTGTTAAATTTATGAATAATATAAACCTAAGTCATTAGTCATCTGTCCCAACAGTAATAGACTCAACTGCTTTTCTCACTTACCTTAGTGAGGAAGAACCATAAAATTTTTAGGATCTGCCCTATACCATGTACTCTGCTAAATATGTTATGAAAATACATTTATATGCCCCTAAGTTTTTTATTGGTAGTTATTTTGCTAAAAAAAAAAAAATATGGCCAATCTTGCGGAAAAGTATAGCATAGGAAATGTATGAACAGCTTAATTAACTGTTCAAAACACAACTTTTCTTCTAATATTTGATGGTAACAATGAGGCATTTTATTCTTCTCTCTTTCCATCCTTGTTTTCTTCCTGTCCTAATGACAATAATGACATCTGAGGATGGATTACCAATTTTCAGTGTTTACAAATCATTTCTTGTAAAACTCTATTAATGCCCAGCACTGCCAATGTACCGGAATTACTTTCTCTTTTAACTTTTGTTTTAGTCTTTTAATTGCACTGACTTTTTAAATTAGTTTTGTTACTCTTAAGGAATTTATAAAAACATATTTTTAAAAGTCTATTCGAGTCACTCCCAAGGCTCTTGGAGCAGAGGCAGCTCTCCAGCATTTGGCTTCTGTAGTGCACACGCCTTCCACAGCACACGCCTTCCCCAGTGCACACACCTTCCCCAGTGTACACGCCTTCCCCAGTGTACACGCCTTCCTCAGTGCACACGCCTTCCCCAGTGCACACAGCTTCCCCAGTGTACACGCCTTCCCCAGTGTACAAGCCTTCCCCAGTGCACACGCCTTCCCCAGTGCACACAGCTTCCCCAGCACACACAGCTACAGCAGTGCACACACCTTCTCCAGCTCACACAACTTCCCCAGTGCACATGGCTTCCACAGCGCTCATGCCTTCCCCTGCATCAGGCCCTTGCCCCTTCTCCAGCACCAGGTTTCTGCCATGCACAGTGGCTGGCAGCCATACCTTTCTTGGGTAGCATTATAGCAGAATGCCTCAAGTGAGATGCCTCCTGGTAAACAGCTTTCCCTAGAACTCTGGAAAGAGGACTTCTGCATCCTATAGAAGAGATGTGGTCTGAGGGATGATATGACACTGAAAGACTTTTAAGAGAATGAGCACCTCCTGGCAACCACCCCAGTGATTGTTGCCATAGAGTAGGCTGTCATGTTGATTACTGAGAAGATGATAAGGGCCACAGTTTTTCTCATGATCAAAGAAGTGATCAGCCTGATGGAGGACATGAATCTGATTACAGATGGACAAGAGATGATCCTTCTGTAAGCCAGCAGCCTGAATACAGGGAGTGGAGAGATGGCTTTAGAAGAAAATGTTCTACTCTTCCCCTTCTGTGAGACAGCAGTCACCTCATAGAAGGGAAAATTCGTTTTTCAGAGAATCACCTGTCGGCTGACAGGATTCTCCGCACAGTATATCGGGTTCCTGCATCAATAGTAGAAGCCACTCTCAGGAAAGAAGCACACCGTGCTCTTTCCATGAGTCCCAACACAGAAATAAAGAGAGGCCTGTACAATCATTGAAAACATCAAGAGATACTTCACCTTCGAGTTCCTCAGCAGCTGCATCATCAAAGGTGTTAGACAAACCCAGGCGGCTAGCTGAAAAAGAGCTTGCTGAGGCTGCAAGCAGGGGGGCAGCTGACAGGCTGGAGAAGGCAGATGAAAGTAACTTGCTGGAAATTTCTGAGTACGAGGCGGGATCCGCAGCACCATTGTTGATTGACCAGCCAGAAGAACCTGAGGCAAATGTGGCAGATGGCAGGGTGTTATTTGAAGACAGTCAGCTAAGCAGTTACTCTACGGAATAGCATCAAAAACCAGAGAGATAAACAGGTTTACCGACAAGACTGAAGCTTTGGGGGTGGTGGGTGAAAATGTTGATTGAAAAAGATCCTTCATTAGCAAAGGCTGTACAGTTTGAGGCAGACTTTACATGAAATAGGTGAGTCCTGTGGTGAAGAACTCACACATTTCAATGCAGAGTATGATACTTCTCAAGAGTTTGGAGAGCCTTATTAGATTTCTTGCTCAAGCAAAAAGTGTCTAGACTTTTTACCCCTTCCCTGGATTTCATAAATCCTTAGTATATGGATTTTTTCGTGATGAAGAGAAATACTTTATGATAGCTGACCATACTTCCAGTATCAAATAAATATCTGAAATAGTCTGTTTAAAATATTCTAATTTTTTTCTACATGGAAAGCCTCCTACTCCATACTTACCTTTTGGTTTTTTACTCATTAACACGATAGGCAATTAATTTTTCATGCTTTGGAAAGCAGTCCTGAGGAACAGCTTTCTGTGAGTACCCAAGTTCTTAATCTTCCAAGTATATAATCATCTGTTTGGTCATAAGAGTGTAACTTATGGCCAGAGATCATTCTACTTAAACATTAATAGTCTTTTTGCATTACATGGTGACTGATACCATGTGAAAATATTCAAATTCTGAGATGTGATTTTATTGACTTGTTGCTTGCTTTTCCTAAGCTTTGTAACTTTTAATATGTTCAAGTATACTATTGCAATAAACAGAATACTTTGGTATCATAGAGAATATTTGTTTGGGAATAAGTTTCATTTAGTAGTAAAACAGAATACTTAAATCTCTGAAAGATGCCTCAGAATAAAAATCGTTTTTTTTTTCCTTTTTTTTTTGATTTTTTTTTTTTATTGAATGGTAACTGTGTATATTAATGCACTTCTGGAGTACAGTGTGGTGTTTTCACACACAATCCAAAACACTTCCATCAAACTGGTGAATATAGCCTTCATGTAATTTTCTTAGTTATTGTGTTAAAACACTCATATTCTACTCATAGAAAGATTCACTTGTACCCTTGTAAGATAAACCACAGAAGTGAACCCTCGAATCCCCCTCCCTCCACCCATTCCCCCTTCCCTCCCTTCCCTCTCCCCGTATCCTTAGGTTGTTATTAGGTTATAGCTTTCATATAAAAGGTTTAAATTAGTTTCATAATAGGGGTGTGTACATTGGATACTTTTTCCTCCATTCTTGTGATACTTTGCTCAGAAGAACATTCTCCA